>NW_017189755.1:0-32471 GCF_001704415.2 Capra hircus | reverse complement strand
AGAGATTGCCACTTGAAGCTGAAACATACCGCAGTGGCTTATGACGTTTTGGTGTTTCCGTGCTGTGACATGTTTCATGTGCCTTTTTCTACACCGTAATATGCGTTTGATGCAATAGTTTATCACAGTTGTTTCAGTTCTGTTACATTCTTCAAGTCTTGTTTAATATACTCTGGTTCAAATACCTAGAAGTTGTTCACCACCAACTGTTGAGTTCTGTGATATGTTTCAATTGTTTCTGTAGATACCAGTTCATACACACTCGTACATTTATCACCATCCAGTGTTTTTGGGGCTGTCATATGGTTAAACGAGTCCCTTCCTACCCCAGGTCAAATACACCCAGTGTTCATCCACATCCAGTCTTTCAGCTATGTGATACAATTCAAGTGCTTTATCATCCATTCTCGGAAGACACAGCCAATAATTTATCGAATTCCAGTGCTTCAGTGCTGTGATTTTTAAAGTGTTTCTGGCATCCAAATAGCTCAGGAAAGATTAAGAGATTGTAAGTATCACTGGTTCAGTTTTATGACATGGCTTCAGGGCATCTCCATCTACATTAGATGGAACGCACTCAGTAATTACCACCATCATGCAAATCATAGGTAAACCATTCTTGGAATGCTTCTTTGTCTACTGCGGCTCAAAACACACCAAGTACTTTTTCACCATTCAGTGTTTCAGTGCTGTGACAACTTCCACTGCTCCTTTGGGTACGACAGGTCATCACACCAAGTGTCTTGTAACTACTAGCTTACACTCTAGAGAACATATCTCTCTTCTGCTGAGACTGAGATGTAGAGCATGCATCTCACCACTATTATGACCCCATTCTAAGCACACATGCCCCTTCTGCAGTGGCTAAACTCTGGAGGAAATGTGACAACACTATTGATCCTGTATTCTAGAACACACATCTTACCATTGCTGAACCAGTGTTCTACAGCAGGCTTAGCACAGCTACTGAGCTTGCATTCTAAAAGTATCATCCTACCTCTACTGAGTCAACATTACATGGCATACATGATCTGACTTCTGAGTTTGCACTATGGAATACACATTATGCCACTACTGAGCAAGCTCTAGTGTACACATGACCACGTACGGATTCCTACTGTACTATTGTGCTCATTTCACATACTAAGCAAGATAATGCTCAAAATTCTTTCTGCTAGGCTTCAACGTATTTGAACCAAGAACTTCCAATTATATACGGTGGATTTAGAAAAGGCAGAGGAATGAGGGCTTATACTGCCCACATTCGTTGCCTACTAGAGAAAGTAAGAAATCAAGAGATACCTGGAATAACAGGCAAGGTGGACCTTGGAGTACCTATGAAGTATGGCAAAGGCTAACAGAATTCCCTAAGAGAACTCACCATTGATAGGAAACACCCTCTTCCAACAACACAAGAGATGACTCTTGAGATGGTCAATGCTGAAATCAGACTGATTATGTTCTTTGCAGCCGAAGATGGAGAAGCTCTATACAGTCAGAAAAAAGCAAGACTGAGCAGTGACATGGCTCAGATGAGCAATGCCTTAAAGAAAACTTCAGCCTTAAAGTGAAGAAAGTATGGAAAACCACTAGACCATTTGGGCTGACCAAAATCAATCCCTTATGATTACACAGTGGATGTGACAAATAGATTTGCGGGATTAGATCTCATAGACAGACTGCTTGGAGAACTATGGACCAAGGGTCATGACATTCTGCATGAGACAATGAAGAAAACCATACCCAAGAAAAATAAATGCAAAAAGGCAAAAGGTTTGTCTGAGGAGGCCTTACAAATCACTTAGAAAAGAAGAGAAGCTAAAGGCATAGGAGAAAAAGAAAGATAATCCATTTGAATGCAGTTTTCTTAAGAATAGCAAGGAGAGATAAGAAAAGCCTTCCTCAGGGATCAATGCAAAGAAACAGAGAAAAACAATTAGATGGCAAAGGACAGAGATCACCTCAAGAATGTTACAGATACCAAGGGAACACTTCATGCAAAGATGGGCACAATAAAGGAGAGAAAATATATGGACCTTACAGAAGCAGATATGTTAAGAAGTGGTGACAAGAACACACAGAAGAGCTGAAGTTAGAAGAAGAAGAAGGAGAAGAAGGAGGAGGAGAAGAAGAAAAAGAAGAAGAAGAAGAAGAAGAAGAAGAAGAAGGAGGAGGAGGGAGGAGGAGGAGGGAGGAGCGAGGAGGGAGGAGGAGGAGGAGGGAGGAGGAGGGAGGAGGAGGAGGGAGGAGGGAGGAGGAGGAGAAGAAGAAGAAGGAGAAGAAGAAGAAGAAGAAGAAGAAGAAGAAGAAGAAGAAGAAGAAGAAGAAGAAGAAGAAGAAGAAGAAGAAGAAGCAGAAGCAGCAGAAGAAGCAGAAGAGGAAGAAGAAGCAGAAGAAGCAGAAAAAGAAGATCTTAATGACCCACATAACTGTGAACGTGTCTTTATGCACCCAGAACCAGACATCCTGGAATGTGAAATCAAGGAGCCCTTAGTACAGAACTATGAACAAAGTTACTAGAGGTAATGTGTTTCCAGCTGTGGAATTTCAAGTCTTACCAGGTTATGACATTAAAATCCTGCACTCAATATGCCAGCAAATTTTAAAGGCTCAGCACTGGCCACAGAACTTGGAAAGGTTAGTTTAAACTCCAATCCTCAAGAAAAGCTATGCCAAAGATTGTTTAAACTAACACAATTGCACACATCTCACATGTAAGCAAAGTCATGTTCAAAGTTCTCCAAGCTAGGCTTCAGCAGTAGATGAACCGAGAACTTCCAGATGTTAAAGCTGGATTTAGAAAAGTCAGAGAAACCAGAGATCAAATTGCCAGCATCCATTGGATCAGAGAAAAAGCAAGGGAGTTCAAGAAAAACATCTACATCTGATTTGGACTATGCCAAAGGTTTTGACTGTGTGGATGACAACAAGCTACGGAAAATTCCCGAAAAGACGCAAATACCAAACCTCTTTAGCTGCCTGCTGAGAAATCTGTAGGCATGTCAAGAAGCGACACTTAGAACTTGACATAGAACAATGCGCTAGTTTCAAATTGGGAAAGGAGTACATCAAGGCTGTATAGTGTCATGTGGCTTATTTAACTTATATTCAGCACATCATGTGAAATGCCAGGCTGGATGAAGCCCAAACTAGAATCAAGATTGCTTGGAGAAATATCAATAACCGCAGATTTGCAGCTGAAACCACGTATATGACAGAAAGTGGAGAATAACTAAAGAGCATATTGATGGAAAGAAAGAAGAGAGTGAAAAACCTTGCTTAAAACTCAATATTGAAAAAATGGAGATCATGGCATTTGGCCCCGTGACTTTACATCAAATAGGGAAATCATGGGGAAAAATGGAAACAGTGATAGACTTGCTTTTCTCGAGCTCCAAAATCACTGCAGATGGTGACTGCAGCCGTGGAATTAAAAGGTGCTAGATCCTATGAAGAAAAGCTGTAACCATCTAAAGAGCATATTCAAAAGCAGAGGCATTACTTTGCAATGAATGGTCGATCAGATCATACCTATATAGTTTCCATTACTCATGCATGGATGGGAGAGGTGGACTAGACAGGAAGTTGTGCCTGGAATAATTGATGATTTTGAACTGTGGTGTTGGAGAAGTCTCTTGTGAGTCCCTTGGACTGCAAGGCGATCAAAGCAGTCAATCCTGATGGAAACCAGCCCTGAATATTCATTGGAAGTACTTTTGCTGAAGCTGAAACTCCGATACTTTCGCCACCGATGCCAAGAACTAACTATAGGAAAAGACCCTGATGCTGGGAAACTTGAGTGCAGAAGAAGCGCCTAACAGACGATGAGATGGTCCGATGGTACAACTAATTTGTTGCACCTGAATTTGAGCAAACTCTGGGAGTTATTGATGGACAGTGAGGCGCGGTGTGCTGCATAATAAGGAACATAACATTCCTTATTATGTTGCAGAGAGTTACTATGCCTGGGCAACTGAACAACAGCAGAATGAAACATCTCAGTAAGAAGCGAAGACGCAACTTTCAGGAAGATGCTCAGAGACAAATAGAGAAAAAATATCAATCCACTTCTCATACAGCCATTTTTACTGTTATTGAAACAAGTTTTTTCCATATTTAAATATGGCTTTCCTGAAGTATGTGAATTCTAACGTGTTTTTTCACCCCAGAGAGGTGTGTTGATGAAGTCAAGATGCACAGAGACATGTCAGTTCTCACAGACTCCCTTAATAAAATCATGATGTACTTAAGGAGCTGGGGGTATTTTTTCCATGGGAATAAATATTTTCATGAGGAACTCTGTAATAATTTAGAAAATGTTCCTTACTATAATCAAATTTGTTTGGAATATTTGTAGTCTTTCCTTTGGTGTCAGAAGATACTGCAGCCCTAACAATAAGGCAGGGTTTTCCAACCAAAACCCTGAAACAGAACAGCTCAGCACACTCTAAAAGCACATTAGAAAAGTGTTAATTTGCTATTCAAATCAGTGAGCATTATACCCAAATTAAAGAATGGCTAAAACAGCTTGAAGAACATCGCTAGAGCCTGCTAAAAGAAATCAATATGGGATTAATAGTATGAAAGGTTAGAGTAGATGAAACTTGAATTATATTAATGGAAAATATATTAAAACTTTCCTAGCATGTGGAGAGAATGAGAAGTCTCCTCAGAAACTAAAACAAACAAAACAAATCTACACATTATTTTAGAAAATCCAGCTGGCTTCAGAATGAAATATAAAGGTGCAGAAGAGATAGCTAACAGGTTAGGTAGATATATGTATCCTCAAATTATTTGACCAACATGATGTTTCATAGGCTTTTAGGCATTCACACCACAAATTTGAACTCTGATGGTTGGGATACCCTTACCTCTCATCCTGCTGAACTATTGCCTAGAATATTTTTATTCTGTGATAAATTTCTTCTAATCAGTATCATTCTATCACGTTTTGAAAAATAAGTATTTTTGTGCTTTCAACAGGCAGATTACATTTGCTTGTTGCTAAATAGAAGTAGCTAACTTCTCTGCTAAACTCACTGTTATTTTTTAAGGTCTTATTTATTTATTTATTTATTTTTCTATTTTATTTATTTTTTAATTTTTAATTTTACTTTATTTTACTTTACAATACTGTATTGGTTTTGCCACACATTGACATGAATTTTTGTTATTTTAAAAAATTTCATTTATTTTGGTGGGGCCAGGTAGTCATGGATGTTCAAGGGCTTTCTCTAGCTGAGGCAAGTGGTACGGTGCACTTCACTATGCTGCATAGTCTTCCCATTGTAATGTTTCTTTTGTTGGAGAACACTGGCTCTAGTTTTGGCACATGAGCTCCTGAGTTGTGTCCCATGAGCTTAGTTACACTTCAGCATGTGGGATCTTCCCAGACAAGGGTCGTTGGGAAGCTGACTATTAATCGCTGGATCACTAGGGTAGTTCTGAACAAACGCAGACTATATAGGCTGGAAGATTGATACTGTGCATATGAAAGCCAAGAAGTACTTCTTAAGTAGATACTGTGTTGCTTTGGGGTATTGCCCTGGTGGCTCAGTGGTAAAGAGTCCACTTCATAATATAGATGACCCAGGGTTGAGAAATCCCTGAGTTGGGAAGATACATCTTCCAGAAGAGAGAATGAAAACCAGCCTCAGTATTCTTGCCTGGGAAATCCCACAGGCAGAGGAGCCTGGTGGTCTGTGGTCCATGGAGATGAAAAAGAGACGGAAATGACTTAGCAACTAATCACGACCACCACCACCATGTTGTTTTGGCAGATAAAGTAGATAGTTTGTTTAAATGACCTTGGCCTGGAATGTCTGAAAAGTAGTCAGTGCTTTTGATTATTAAAAGTATGCATAAGTAGAAGGCATTTTATTTTATTGTGTGTAAAAATCCTTTACAATATTGACTATAAATTTTTATAATATATTGCCAGAGAATTTAGCCAGTCATTATATACATTTATTTAGTTCTCTTTTGAAGCCCTGTCTTACAACAGCAAGTGATTTCAATTATGCTCTTGCTCTGGTATCCGTCTTGAATTAGGTTTTATTTATTTATTTATTTATTATTTATTTGAAAGCAGCATTTCAGTAGGTTTCAATCATTTATTTAATCATTTCATATTTTCTAGTAGAACAACTAGCCTCTAAAAAGGGAAATGACACTCCATTTCTTCTTTGATCTTATAGGGAAAAGAGAGTGGTAAAGTTAATGCTCTTTCTAAGGAACACTTCCAAATTTCAAGGTTTTCAAGGGTTTTTTAAAAATATATTTTGGTTTCTGGTCATTCCATGTTCCAAGTGCTGGCTACAGTATTTGAACCTGAAGGAAAAGACAGAGAACCAAACCAAGAATCATCAATCATTCAAAAAGCCAGAGCAATTGCAAGGGTTGCCTCCTGAAACAGAGGTCATGATCCAAAGTTCAGTTCAGCTGGGACTGAGAGAGACAGCATCCATCATTGTGAGGAATACTGACTCCCAAGCACCACCCAGAAAAATTGCAAAGAAAATTGTCTATGAACACAAAATATTCCAGACGTGTTGCAGCAAGGGATCTGGCTAAAAAATTATGTTCTACCCTCCTCCAGAAATTCAAAATAGCCCTATTGAGGTTCAGCCAGCTGTACATAAAGACCCTGCCTGGCTTTTATTGTTCAGTTGCTCAGTCGTGTCCTACTTCCTGTGACCCTATGAACTTCAGTATGCCAGGCTGCCCTGTCCATCACCATGTCCTGAAGCTTGCTCAAACTCATTCCATTGAGTTGCTGATACCATCCAACCATCCCATCCTCTGTCATGCCTTCTGCTCCTGCCTTCAATATTTCCCAGGATCAGGATTTTTGTTTGTTTGTTGTTTGTTTGCTTCCCAGTGAGTTGACTCTTCTCATCAGGAGGCCAAAGTATTGGAGCTTCAGCGTCAGTTCTTCCACTGAATATTCTGGGTTGATTTTCCTTAGGATTGACTGGTTGGATCTCCTTGCAGCCCAAGGGACTCTCAAGAGTCTTCTCCATTCTCCAGCACGACAGTTCGAAAAGATCAGTTCTTCAGCACTCAGCCTTCTTTATTGTGGAGCTCTTCCATCTGCATCTATCTACTGGGAAAAACATAGCTTTGACTTTACGGGCATTGGTTGGCAAAGTAATGTCTCTGTCTTTTAATACACTGTCTAGGTTTGTCACAGCTTTTCTTCCAAGAGTGAGCATCTTTTAATTTCATGGCATCAGTAACCATCCACAGTTATTTTGGAGCCCAAGAAAATAAAGTCTAGTTTTACTGTAAATGAGATTGTTCTTGTTTCGTCTCTCTACTATCAAGTAGCTTTGAAATCTCCATGTTCCTTCCTGGCCACTTTCTGCTCCTCAAAGGAACCACTTCTCTGATCTCTAGCAGCAGGGATTCATTTTTCTTGGTTTCAAATTTTAAATAAATAGAATCACACATTAGACTTTCTGTTCCCCTGGTCTTGGTATTCGTTTAAATAAGTGAGATGCATTCGCAACCTTATTTTATGTAGCTGTGGAACATTCGTTTTCCTTGCTGGGTAGAATTCCCTTGGATGAATGGGCATAGACTTCTATGTCGATTTTACTGTGCCTGAAATTTGAGGCTCTTATTTTGGCTTTTTGAATAAGCTCCCTATGAACCTGTGTGTGTCTTTCATAGTAATTTCTCTAGGATAGCTATATCTCTATGTCCAGATATGAGATTTCCTGATAATGCATGTGGCAGTGGGTTTAGTTGCTAAGTGGTATTTAACTCTTACAAACTCATAGACTCTAGCCCACCATGTTCCACTGTCCATAGGATTTCCCAGGCAAGAATATGATATGGGTTAGCATTTCCTTCTCCAGAGGATTTTCCTGACCCAGGATTCAAACCTGGATCTCCTCCATTGCAGGCAGATGTTACTGACTGAGACATTCTAATATGCAGGTACAGTCAAATGCTTTTTTCAAACTGAATGAAGCAATGTGTATTTCCACTAACGGTATGGGCATTTCCATTTCTACCAAACACTTGGCACTGTCAGTCTGTTTCAGCATATAACTGAGCAGGACCCTTCAGGGTTTTCCCAGTGATAGACCACTCCTCGCTCACCCCCCACCAATGTACCCTGTCTCTTATTTGTAGAAAATCTGTAGGTCCCAGACCTTCCATGAGTTTCAAAGAACAAATTTAATTAACAGTGAAAAACTGCAGAGTCAAGAAAAACATCAAGTAAGACAAACAATAATTTATTGTTGGGTAGTCATGTTCACTTTTTGCGATCCCATGAACTGTAGAACACCAGGCTTCTCTTTCTTTCACCTTCTCCTGGACCTAGCTCAAGCTCAACTCCATTGAGTCCTGATGCCATCCAACCATCTCATTCTCTGTCATCCCCTTCTCCTCCTGCCGTCAATCTTTTCCAGTATTAGGGTGTATTCCAATGAGTCAGCTCTTCCCATAAGGTGGTCAAAGAATTGGAGATTCACTTTCAGTATCATTCCTTACAGTGCATATTCAGTGGTGATTTCCTGTAGGACTGACTGGCTTGATCTCACTGCCAGTCAAAGTGACTCTCAAGAGTCTTCACCAACACCACAGTTCAAAAGCATTGGCTCTTTCATGCTACACCGCCTTTATGCTCCAACTCTCACACCCATGCATGACTAGTGGGAGAACCATAGCCTTGACTACCTGGACCTTTGTTGGCCAAGTAATGTCTCTGCTTTTTCATGTGCTTTCTAGGTTTGTCACAGCTAGCATCTTTTAATTTCATGGCTGAAGTCACCATCTGCAGTGATTTTGGAGCTCAAGAAAATAAAGTCTGTCACTGTTTCCATGGTATCTTCATCTATTTTCCATGAAATGATGAGACCTTTAACTGTGTGGACCACAGCACTGTGTGGAAAATTCTTAAAGAGATGGGATGCCAGACCATCTGGCCTACCTCCTGAGAAATCTGTATGCAGGTCAAGAAACAACAGTTAGAACTGGGCATGGAATAAGTGACTGGTTCCAAATAGGGAAAGAAGTACATCAGGCTTATATACTGTTGCCATGCTTATTTAACTTAACAGAGTACATCATGAAAAAGAGAGGACTGGATGAAACACAATCTGGAATCAAGATTGCTGGGAGAAATAGCGACAACCTCAGATACGCAGATGATGCCACCCTAATGGCAGAAAATGAAGAGCCTCTTGGCGATGGAAAAAGAGGCGAGTGAAAAGGCTGGCTTAAAACTCAGCATTCAAAACTGAAGATTGTGACATCTGGCCCCGTCACTTTATGGCAAACAAATGGTGAAAATGTGAAAATAACAGCAGATTTTATTTCCTTGGACTGCAAAATCACTGTGGATGGCAAATATAGCCACAAAATTAAAGGCGGCTAGCTCCTTGGAAGAAAAGCTATGACAAACATAGACAGTATTAAAAAACAAAAACAAAAACAAAACAACAGCTAAGGCATCACTCTGCTGACCAAAGTTCTTATAATCAAAGCTACGGTGCTCAGACAGTAAGGAATACACTTGCAATATGGGAGACCTGGGTTCGATCATGGGAAGGAGATCCCTGTAGTCCAGTGGAAATACTCGGTGCTCCCAAATTAGGGTGTCCAAGTTCATCCCCCGGTCGGGGTATTAGATCCCACATATTGCAACTAAAAATGCCGCATGTGACAATTAAAATTCCTGCTCCCACATGCTACAATGAAGATTGAAGAGCCCTTGTGCTGGAACTAAGACCAAGCACAGCCAAGTAAATGAATAAATATTTGAAAGAAACAAAGAAAAATATATGAGAATTCCCTGTTAGTTCAGCAGTTAGGACTTCACGCTTTCACTGCCAATGGCCACGGATCAACACCGGGTTGTGGAACTAAGATCCCACATGTTCCGTGGCATGACCAAACAAAAACCCAGAAAAATAACTGACGACGACAGAACTCCCACAGTTTGAAAAGGAAGCAATATAACTGCAAACAGGCTGAGGGTAGAGTAAAGATTGCCAGGAACCCAAAGTGCAAAAGTGGCACCTCTATAATTCACAAGCATCTTTAATGTTGTGGTTTAGGCTCCTCCTACTCCTGCTTCTGAAACTAAATAACTTATTTCTCCTAAGATAATAATGGGAAAAATAATATTTGAACTGAATGATATTAAAAACAGCAAATTTTTGAGACAGAGCTAAATCAGTTCCATGTGTTAATATGCATTACATTTGAGAAGAAGAAAGCTCGGCAAAACAATGACATAACATTTCTGCAGCAATAGAACATTTTTTTTAATAATTGTTACATGTATTCCCTGAAAAGGATGATCAGCTTTTCACATGTATAAAAACTTACGTTTCTTTTCTGTGAGGTGTTCTGTTTATATCCTTTATCTGAATTTTCAGATGGAGTGTTCTCAGGGAGGGTTTGTTTGTTTGTTTTGTTTCTTTGTTTGCCTTGCTGTGAGGATTAAGGAATCTTAGATGTTCAATCAGGGATTGACTCTCTGCCCCCTGCAGTGGAAGCACAAAACTCTAACAACCCAAACACTAAGGAATTCTCAATAAAATATATTTTCTATGTCTTTGTCTAATATGCCACTTTGCAAATGTTAAAATGTAGCTGGTGTCACTGAGGTATTAAATCTTTGTGTGTGTTCAGCGGCTTCAGTCTGTCCAGCTCTTTGCAACCCAATCAGTGTAGCACACCGGGCTCCTCTGAACCCACATCTTTTACATCTCCTGTATTGGCAGGCAGGTACTTTACCACTAGCACCAACTAGGAAGCCTATTAAATCTTTACTGTAATTAATTTAAAATTAGAAGATATGGCTAGAAGACCCAGATCTTCCTTACAAAGGAGTTTCAATTAACTTGTATACTCAGTAATTTGTGTATCTCTTAGATATTTTCCTCAAGATGAGATTCCATGCCCCTCCCTAAATGTAGGCTGCTTTTAGTGGCTTGTTTCCAAGAACAGAATATGTCAGTAGGAAAGAGACAACTTTATAGCAGAGGAACTAGTTGTAAGTCATATTGATAGTAGGATTCCTTGATGGGAAGTGATAAGGAAGATATTTTGCCTTGGAGGTATAGTTCTAAAATTATATAAACCCCAGGGCAATCAGGAGAAATATACCAAACCCATATAGAGAGTCATTCTGCAAAATACCTGTCCCTGAAGGACTCCTGAAGATTGTCAAAAGTCATGAAGAAGAAGGAAAGTTTAAGAAACTACTATAGACCAGAGTAAGCTAAGGGAGGTAACTGTAGCTTTTTGCTATATATTCTCATGCAGTTCAGTATCCTATAGGGGAATATGAAAATAGGAAAGAACATTTGTGGAAAAACTGGTAAAATTTGAGAAAAC
Source organism: Capra hircus (assembly GCF_001704415.2). NCBI lineage: Eukaryota > Metazoa > Chordata > Mammalia > Artiodactyla > Bovidae > Capra > Capra hircus. The sequence continues at coordinate 21,107 of NW_017189755.1, read as the reverse complement.
CCTGGAACTTAGTTAAAGGTACCCTAATGAAAGATGCTGGAATAATTGTGAAGCATAAAGGAAGTCATTTCACTTATATACATTTCAGATATCGCAAGTGTTTTCTCTACATAACACCCACTTCATTTTGACTTCACTGAGATGGAAATCTGAAGTACGGTCTACTTAACTGAATGGAAATCTTCAAATACAAAGGATCAATACTATTTAGACTGTGTCATCTGACTATAATGCAAAAATGAGAAATTGACCAAGAAGCATCTTTTAAAATGCCATTCACTTGGAAAATAGAAATGTCTATATTAACACATAACATATGTCTCTATGGAATTTTCATGCAAGAATCCTGGAGCAGATTGCCATTATTTTCTCCAGGGGATCCTCCTGACCCGGGATCAAACCCAGGCCTCTTGTGTCTCCTGCATTGGCTGGAAAGTGATTTACCCGTTGAGTGACCAGGGAAGCCCATGCAATATAAAGTCCTGACTTTAGAAGAGAATATTAGGATATACTTGGGAGTGAATGATAATGAACAGTCTATTCGCAAAAATTGTGGGACACAGTTAAATTTGTACGGAGAAACAATGGAAAGAGGAACAGACTCTATTTTCTTGGGTCCAAAAGGATTGCGGATGGTGAATGCAGCCATGAGCTTAAAAGCTATGTGGCCCTTGGAAGAAAAGCTATGACAAACCTAGACAGCATATTAAAAAGCAGAGACATTTCTTTGCCGACAAATTCCATCTAGTCACAGCTATGGTTTTTCTGGCAGTCATGTATAGATGTGACAGCTGGACCATAAAGAAGGTGGAGTGCTGAAGAATTGATGCTTTTGAACTGTGGTGTTGGAGAAGACTCTTGAGAGTCCCTTGGACAACAAGATCCATCCAGTCAAGCCTAAGGGAAATCAACTCTGAATATTCACTGGAAGGACTGATGCTGAATCTGACGCTCCAATAGTTTGGAAACCTGATGTGAAAAGCCAATTCATTGGAAAAAAACCTTGATGCTGGGAAAGACTGAAGGCAAGAGAAGAAGTGGGCAGCGAAGGATGAGATGCTTGGATGGTATCACCAACTCAATGGACATGAGTTTGAAGAAACTCGAGGAGACAGTGAAGGACAGGGAAGCCTGGTGTGCTGCATGCAGTCATGGGGTTGCAAAGAGTCCAACATGACTGAGGGACTGAACAACAACAACAAATTAAGGTAATTTTATAGCATTAGATATAAGAGAAATGAGAGATACAAATAGTTATCTCAAAAAGTCATAAAGATGAGCAACAGAACAAACTTATAGCGATATGAAGGAATGAAATTAGTAAAGAATGAAAAATGAGTATAATAGAGAAGAAAATATTGTAACAAAACCAAAACTTTATTCTCCCATATGACTACTAGGAGACTTCCAGAAGAGGGCCTTTAAAAAAGAGTATGTAAAGGGCCAAAAAAGAAATATTTTAGGCTTTGCGAATATGATCATTGGTGATTAATTAAGTTTTCAGCCATAGATAATAACCAAAGAAACTGGCAAGTCCCTGTTCCAACTTTAAGGACTCCGAAAACTGAATTTCACAAAATTTTCATGTCAGAAAGTAAAATTCTTTTCGGTTTTCCTCAGCCATTAAAAGTGTAAAGTTCTAAAATATAAAAAAAAAAAAAAAAAAAAAAAAAAAGAAGAAGAAGAAGAAGAAAAAGCAAAGCTCATTCTCAGCTCACAATAGACAGTCCAAATCAGGGGCAGGCTTCCCTGCCTTGATTGAAATGTAAGTCCAAGAGGAGGGGCTTCAAGATCCACTGTACGGTCAAGTTCCTTAAGCAAAGACCTTGCTTAAGGGAGGTCAGCCCTGAGGGCTGTGAGTGCTGGACACCATCACTGGACTCCCCTAGTAGACTCGGAGGCCGTTCTCAGCCCTGTGCCCTGACGACTGTGCCATCTGTTTTTTCTTTCTTCGCACTTGGTGAGCTGAGCAATCTCGACCCAAGACCCTTCAGATTCAGATTCAGCCTGACCACGCCCACAGCAGGTGATTTTATGGGGTGGGGCGGTAGGGTGAGGGTTCATCGCCTGTGCATGCGCCCAACTCGGCTCCAGGCCAATCAGATTGCAGGCGTCGACACCTGGCAGCCAATCATCGGAGGCAGCCCTCCCACTCAGGCTCCTCTCCTCAGGCTTAATCCAGGAACTGCTTAGAGCAGGTAAGCCGCAGGGAGTTGTGTCTCCTCCGCCAACTGGGATGGGTAAGGACTGGGGCGTGGTTCAGCCAAAGCGGTGCCTGACAGCTAAAGGGAGGGTCTCTCAGGTCCCCACTCGCAGGAGCCCTTGCTCGGTGGGGCGGCCGGTGAGGGCCCCCGGGCCCTCAGGAGAGAGCGTGCCGCAGGACTCAGAGGCCTCAGGCTCCTTTCGCCCTCTCCCCTCTCTAGTCTGGGCGGGCTCTGCTCTCCAGAAGCTTTCCAGCCTGGGGGATAGGACAAGCCAGCTCCCGGAAAGGGCCTCTTAGCCCCCTGGCCCCGGCACCACCCCCAGCTCTCCTGTGGAACCTAATGTATTTGAACACACACGCACAAATCTTCACGGCCCAACCCGGTTCTGCACCCAGACACAGTCAGGCGGGCGCAGCAAAAAAAAAAAAAAAAAAAACCATCTAGTGGCCTCTTCACTGCCCTGGTGCTTTGCTCGTTTTCCTGTTTCCTCTGCCTCGCTTGGACTCCAGGGATGCCCCTGTCCCTGGGGGCCCCGAGATTCAGGCCTTTGGTTCGGGAAGTTGGCAGATGAGGTATTTGTTTGTTTGTTACTGAGAGAAGGGAGGGGGGAGGAAGAAGCTCAGGGAAAAGGAGTTCAATCACTTGCTGGTTGTGTGAGACGCCTGGTCAGCATCCATAGCGTAGGACCAGGTAGGGCCTGGGGGGATAGAGTGTTCCCGGAACAGGTGACTCACCCTGACCTTTCCCTCTGCTCGTCCCCAGGATGTGACCGTTTACTGCCTGGGAGGTCTCAACCGCTGAGGATTTCAGTGGGCCCCTGAGGTAAGGTGACAGACATCTTTACAATAAGGGACAAAGTTGTGGCTTTCTTACTTTCCGTTTTTCTCCGTTCATTTGTGGGCTGACACGTTGCTGTTGAGAGAGAGTATTCCTGATTGGGGATTACCTGACCCTGATTGCGGGTGCTGACTTCAGGGCAAACGTGGTTTCAGGTTTGCAGCTTTCTGAGTGGCAACCTTAAAAACAGGCAGGGTGACTTGCTTTCTCCTGCCTTCTTGAAAGAAAAAAAGTAAGAGCACCATGGGTCTTAAGCTGTGTAGAGCTGACTCGTACCACTTGGTGAGGCTAACATGGGGCAATGCACATATCCTAAGGTTTTAGCTATGAAAGCAAAGCAATGCAGGTGTGGGGGTTCCCTGGTGGCCTGGTGGTTAGGATTCTGGGCTTTCACTGCAGTGGCCTGGATTCAACCTCTGGTCAGGGAACTGGGACTCCACAAGCCAAGTAGCATGGCCAAATGAATAAATGAATCAAGTGGTTCATTCAGAGAAAATGTGTTGTGATTTAACATGTTCACGTGGGATTACTTGCTCATTTCTGTACCCTTAAGGGCTTTATTTCATTAAGTAAGTGAACTCCACTGGATGGGAGCGAGGCACCATCTGAGTTCATTTTATGCGAGTAAACAAGGTCATAGGTAGCTCTATGCCCAGCAACTTGTGCCTACAGCTGTGTTGTATAATTATCTTGCTGGTACAGCTTTGAACTTCACAGCATGTTTTGTTTTGGTCACAACATGTGGCTTCATAGGATATTAGTTCCCCAACCAGGGATCGAACACAGGATCCTGGCAGTGAGAGGGCTGAGTCCTAAGCAAACCACTGGACTGCCAGGCAACTCCTGTTTTTCGGTGCTTTGGTTTGTTGTGTGTGTGTGTGTGTGTGTGTGAGTGTGTGTGTGTTTTAATTTTTGCTCTATTTATAGGAGAACTCTTCTGTGTGTAAGTATGATGTGAATGGTATTATAACTTGAAATGTTTGTGTTGTACATATGATCTCAAAAGTGAATAGTTTGAAAGAACTTAACACTTGTTATCTCTTGGCCCAGGATCTCTCCTGAGGTAGTAGTCAAGCTTTTGTCTGGCTTGGCAACCTCTGAAGACTTAGCTTGTTGAATCTAAGCTCTCTCACTTGGCTGTACTCATGAAGCCTCAGTTCCTGCTTCTGTGGGCCTCTGCAAGGGGCTTCTCTTGTGGAGGCTGCTGTGTTTTCTCAGAATGAGTGATTCAGGAAAGCACTTGCACCCATGATAAAGTGCAGAGTCTTTTTTCAGATGTTACACATCTTCACTTCTGTATTTGCTTAGTCTCACAGGTCAACCCTGTGATAGATTGAGAGAGAACTACGCAGGGGTGGGAATATCAGGAGATTCGATTCACTTGAAGGCTGGTTACCATACCCATTAATCTACCATGCGAGCCTTTTTTTTTTCATATGATTTCAATTCTGTCACTGTGAGCAAATTATTTGGCTTTTGTACTCTTCTTGTGTGCTGCTACTGCTGCTAAGCCGCATCCTCTTTTCCTGGATTAAGTTTTCTGTTTCTCTGGATGGTTCCCTTCGGCAAACAGACTGACTATAATGTAACCTGTCGTTAAAAATCCATCTTTTGTTGACACATCCTGCTTCTGCTGCTTTTATTTCCTATTTGCTTATTATAGACCTCTGCACAGTTGTTCCTAGACTTTGTTATCTCGAGTTCTCTCATTTTCCTTTAAAGCCACTTTTGTCAAGGCCACAAGTGAATTTCAAATGTTTAACTCAGTGGTCAATGTTTAGTTGTTATTTTTTTAAATTTATTGGCAGCCTTTATCAGAGTAGTTCATTTCCTCCTCCCTGGAAAAAATGTTTCACTTGGATTACAGCTTCTCTTTCCTGCTTCTCTTCCACCTACAGTTCTCCCACATACAATGTGTGACCTTTGTGTCTGGCTTTATTCAGATATCTATTTACTTTGTAAATATTTATTTATTTAGCTCTGTGGCATGTGGGATCTTAGTTCCCAGCCCAGGGATGGAACCTGTGGAGAGTCTTAAACACTGGATCTCCAGGAAAGTCCCCTAGTTTGTGTACTTTCAAGATTCATCCATTTCATGGGTGTATAGCAGTGAATGTTTTTGTTTTATTTTTATGGCTGAATATGGTATATGAATATGGCAAATGGCTTCCATGCAGTCCATGTTGAGCATATAGCACAGTTTGTTTATCCATTCGTCAATTAATGGATAATACTTGGATGGTGTACTTTTTGTGGCTATTGTGAGTAATGTTGCTGTGAACACTGGTTTTGCATGGACTGAACATTTTCAGTGTTTATGGATATATACAAAAGAGGGAAATTGCTGCATCATATGGCTACTCTATATTTAATTTTTGAGGTACTGACAAACCACTTTTGCAAATAGAACTGCCGTATGACCCAGCAATCCCACTGCTGGGCATACACACTGAGGAAACCAGAATTGAAGAGACGCATGTACCCCAGTGTTCATCACAGCACTGTTTATAATAGCCAGGACATGGAAACAACCTAGATGTCCATCAACAGATAACTGGATCAGAAAGCTGTGGTACATATACACAATGGAGTATTACTCAGCCATTAAAAAGAATCTATTGTCTTTCTCTTTCTGACTTCCTAAATATTCTTTTTAATGCTAGTGTAGATTCAAGTATTTACTTACCACCATTTGTTGCTACTGTATAAAATGTGGTTGACTTTTAAAGTATTTGTCTTCTCTTCTGCAAGCTTTATATTAATTCTAATACTTGTGTTTTCTTCAAGATTTTGTATATACAAAAGTATGTTATCTCCAATGGACTATGACTTTTTCCTTTCCATTCTGAAGGCTGTTTTTTGCTTTTTGTTTTTTGTTTTTTTTTCTAAACACAGCAACAATTCTATTTTGTTACCTGAATGCTCTGGTTGTAGAACTGCCAGTATAATGTTGAGCCAAAGTGTGTAATAGACTTCCTTGTTTTGTTCCCAGTCTTAGAGGGAAAGCTTGCAGTTTTTCATTATTAAGTATGATGTTAGCTGTGGGTCTTTTACAGGTGCCCTTTGATTGGGAAAGTTCTCTTCTGTTCTTAATTATGAAGTGTTCTTTTCACCTCGGTTATGAAAAGGTGCTAGATTCAGGGAAATGCTTTTTCTTCAGGCAGATGTGTTATTTGTTTTATTGTTTTAAAATGGCATAATGTTGATTGACTTTCATATAATGAACCAACTTTGCATACCTCCATAAATCCCATGTGATCATGGTATACAATCTTTTTTATATGTTGTTGGATATTGTTTGGCAGTATTTTGTTGAGGACTCTTTCACCTGTATTCATAAGGGATATCGTGTGTGTGTGTGTGTGTGTGTGTGTGTGTGTGTATGTGTGTGTGTGATGTCTCTGTCTGATACTGGTATGAGAGAAATACTGGCATCAATTTGCCTGCTATGTGGGGTAGAGACCTGTGGCATAAAGAATGAAGCATAGTTGGATTTCAGTTTAGCCAGGATTAGAGGGAGAAATTTAGGATATATCAGTGTGGAATTGGGGTGAGATTATCAAGAGAGCTCATTCTCAATTTCCTAGGCCTGTGTTAAGTGCTTGACATTGAATTATGCTGTTTGTTAAGTAGGTATAGATAGATTATACTTTGACTTTGCTACGTATTTTCTTTGTTAACATTTATGAAATTAGAATTTGTGGATCAATTGTAATGTGCAGTGAAGATACATTTTCTTCCAGTTTTATTACAACACAAGATGCCATTGAATAGCTGATGCCTTTTACAAAGAGCTGTTAACCTTAAGTCTAAGAAATAAGCATGTTTGTCTTTAAGATACAGAAGCACATTTAAAAGTTATAAATTTGCCCAAGAAGATGCAACTGGTGTGTGGTTAACTTAGAATTCCAACTTAATCTTCTTTGACTCCAAAGTCCATGTTTCTAAAAGCTGTACAACAGTGCTTTTGTAAAAATACTTGTCCTTTACATGTGATGTCACCTAATGATCAGTAGTGTTGGGTTTTTTGTCATTATTTTTTTAACTAGAAGAGATTAAAATGAACGTGGGACAAAGCTATGATTCTAGAGCCATGTAGACTTGTAGTCATAGGTTTTTCAGCTGTCACTGCGTCTCATTGACACTCAGTGTGTTTGTCTGTAAGATAAGGGTGTTTATAACTACTGTAGAGTTGTGGAGATAATCAAATATCCCATTTTTGTGTACTTAACTAATATGTAGTATGTTTATCCTTAGGTGGCAGTTTGTATAAAGGAAGCACTGGGACTTGTGGCCGCATCCTCTAAGAATAAAAAGGTATTAAAAATATGGAACTACCATTATGTTATGTGAAGAAGAACAAGAACCAGAACTATGGAAAAGCGAGGGAGAAACCAAACAAGTAGGTGATGATGATGATGAACTGATCTTGGTTGGAGTGGAAGATGTAAATGAAGATGCTGACGTGATCTTTGTTGGGATGACCTCAGCTTCAAAACCAGTCGTTTCAAACATACTGAACAGAGATACCCCAGGTTCTTGTTCAAGGAGAAAAAGGTATGGTCATTTCAGGAAAGGTAACGCTCACAGATTACAGCCTGTTAGTCATGTGACTCCTACATCAGAAGCAACGACTGTCTTGCCAGTTTCTGACTCTGAACCAAGATCAGCAGAGAGTCCTATTATTACTGAACCTCCGTCTAAAGCTGATTATAAAAATATTTCACCAGAGATAGTACCTAATTGCTTTTCAAAGGAGTTATGTTCTTCTTTGATTACCTTCACAAGTTCATGTCAGCATCCAGTAGAAAGAGCAGTTTCTGCAGGAGATATGAATAAAAGTCCTCATGTATCAAAGCGACTTTCCACTTGTGAAACAAATAGCAGAAATCCCAGAAGGCCTAAGCTCAGTGATGGCATTATGGGGGAACAGTCTTTAGGTTTTTCCCCTTCAGGTATTTTTCATACAGTGCCCACTCAGCAAAGCACACCAGACCGTGTCCATACCTCACTAAGCCACGCTCAGAATGGAGAACCTTGTCCGACACCTTTTCCAAAGGACAGTGTTCATTGCAAGCCTGTAAGACCTTTAGGGGAAAATGGACTGACAAAAACTGATTTTCCAAGTTTAGCAAGTCCAGACAAGATTGTTGATCCCACAGAAGGAAATCTGATTGTGTTACTTCATGACTTCTACTATGGAGAGCATATAGGAGTTGGGCAGCCAGAACCGAAGACCCACACAGCGTTTAAATGCCTCAGCTGCTTGAAAGTTCTAAAAAATGTCAAGTTTATGAATCACATGAAGCACCATTTGGAACTTGAGAGGCAGAGAGGTGACAGCTGGAAAAACCACACCACCTGCCAGCACTGCCTCCGCCAGTTTCCTACTCCCTTCCAGCTGCAGTGTCACATTGAAAGTGTCCACACTCCCCAGGGGCCCTCCGCAGTCTGTCAGATCTGTGAGTTGTCCTTTGAGACAGATCAGGTTCTCTTAGAGCACATGAAAGACAATCATAAGCCTGGTGAAATGCCCTATGTATGCCAGGTTTGCAGTTACAGATCATCATTTTTTGCAGATGTGGATGCACATTTCCGAGCATGCCATGGTAACACTAAGAATTTACTTTGCCCGTTTTGTCTCAAAATTTTTAAAACTGCAACAGCATACAGACGTCATCATAGAGGGCACTGGGAAAAGAGTTTTCACCAGTGTTCCAAATGTCAGCTACAGTTTTTAACTTTCAAAGAGAAAAGGGAGCACAAGACCCAGTGTCATCAAATGTTTAAGAAGCCTAAGCAGCTAGAAGGATTGTCTCCTGAAACAAAAGTTGTTATTCAGGTATCACTGGAACCCCTTCAAGCAGGATTGTTGGAAATAGCATCCATTACTGTGAACACATCTGATTTTGAATCATCAACCCCCTAATCTAAAAGTAGAAGGTCAAAAAAAGAAAAAAAAGAGTTAATTCTGCTTTCAGTAAGTCTGAAGCAAGTGTTTCAGTCAAAGTTAAAAACCCCATTAAAAACAAAAAGATCAAATTATAGCATTATTCAGTAATATCAAATGTTGGGAAAGCAATAGGTAATTTATGTGATTTTGTTTTAAATACAGGAAGTACAATTTTGTTTGATCTGCATATTGAGATGTTATTTAAAAATCTTATCTGTTATTCATATAATTGTCTTAACATGTAAAAAGAATGTGTGCATGTGTGTGTGAGAGAGAGAGAATGAGAGAAGTGGAGAAAGGAAAAGTAACAACCTATTTTGGTATTTGATGTTACTTGTAAGTTTGAAAGCTCTACTATACATATAATCTGTAGAGTGTTTTAGCAACGTAATTTTCAACTGTTTTCATGCCTTGAAGATCTCAGTATCAGCCATATAGCCAGATGTGAATGTCACTCTCTGAAGTGCCTCTTGGGCTGATCTAAGATAACCTGACTCTGAAAGCATGCAGTGGAGAAGTTGATGGAGAAGCTCTGATGTGAGTTTGGACCAGACACGGGATTTAATCAGTGAAGAGCTGTGGCTTCTTGTCCCAGCTGAGGAAGAGGCATACATTCACTCCAGGCATAGAGCCAAGGTAGAAGGAACACTGTCTCAGAGTGCTTTTACTTAGCCCAGGGATATCTCAAGGAAGCCAACCGTTAAAATGCCTGTGTTTGGTGAGAGAGGCTTGCAAGCATCAAGCAGGCCCTGTGTATCATTGACTGCAGTTGGAGAAGCAGAGATAGTTAATAGAATGAGACCTGGTGCCTGTGGACCTCCTTTTGAGTGATAAAAAGAGGAATTTGATTCATTCCATCCCCTTTGCCATTTGGCTGGCCTGTAGTCACAATGAGGTAGGCATATCTGTGTCAGACACAGTAGCAAAGCAAGTTAAAATTCCCAAAGGAAAAGGAGCCTTGACGTGCACTTTGATTTGTGCTGGACCCATAGTTTTAACTGAAAAGGATCAAACACAGGGAATCTGTTCAGCTTTTGAATTGGGCTAAATTGAGGTCTCTTACCCTTAAGCTACACTGGAGTTGTCCAAGAATAGTAAATATAGTGGATGAAGATAGTCCAGGGTAATTAAACCCTTTTTAGAACTCCTCCTTACCTTTTCCAGTTACATGTGTCTTACCCTAGTTGAACATGTGAAGATTTCAGTTTTGTATCTTATCTTGCCTTGGACACAAATGTAGTACAGTTAACAGCTAATTCTCTGCGTGTGTAATTTCCCATTGTATCAAACTAATTGAGTTTCAGTCTTTCTTGACACAGTCTGATGTGCAAGAATTGTCTCATGTGTTTCACTAATTGTCAGGTAATAGAGTTTTCCTTCCTCTAATCTATCCTACCAACTAATCTGTGATTATACTTGTGGAAACCTTTTTTCTTGTGGTCTCCAAGGGCTGTTTCACAGACCTGTGGGGTACCTTCTAAGTATTGGTTCCTGAACATCAGCGCACTTGGCTGCCTCCGTAGGTTCTTGGCGTTGTGTCTCCTCCTGGAGTTAAATGTTACCCTTTTCCACTTCTGGCACAGATACCTAGCAATCTCTGTGCACTATTCAAGGAAGCTGGGATCCTGTCTGTAGACCTGTGCCAGGAGAAATCTCTCCATTTCCTCTTCCTTTCTCCTCCTCTTTGTCTCTCCCCACTCTCCCCCCTCCTCAATTTATTTAAGTCCGCTAAGCTTTCACAAAATGCTGGAAGGTGTTAATCACCAAGGGGTTAGCATCCCTCTCAGAACTGAAGAGGAAGGACTACAGATGATTAAGCTGTAGTGAATCTACTGTCTCCTTTTTAGGTAATTTCCTGAGTGTAAATTCAGATTCAAATAAATTGTATTTATTTCCTCAAAGCTTGATTGATTTATTTGCACTTTGAATATTTTACTCGGCCTTTCCAGTTAGTTTACTTGGGCCAAAGCTCTTTGCTGAGTGTCAGCTTAAACCACTTTTAGTTGTATAAAGAGTGTGTGTGTTTTGGTCTCAGGTGAAAACTCTATGCATAAATAAATATGCAGACTATTGTATTCTTATCTCCTTTCTTCGATTTCTATAGTAAAAAATACGACATTTTCGTTACGTGTTTTTGTTGCTTAGTATTATCAACACTGTTACTGTTAGTCGCTGTGAAGTATGCTCCTAAGGAGTATGAGATGTATTTATTGCCAGATTAAAAGGTTCCAGCAATATGGTCCCTGACTGCTTCCTCTCTTCCATTCTCTGTCCTTCTGCTCTACTATTTTCCCCACTAATGTTCTCCTTTTGACAACACTGGCCTTGGTTTTCTTCCATCAAATTCCATTTCTTCCGGATCCAAAGACTGCAAGTGCTGTTCTTCTGGAAATGCTTTTCCATAGGCCTGCATGGCTTCCTACCTCCCTTCTTTGAGGTTCACCAATGCTGTTCAAATAGCTCAATCAAATCTTCAACCGCCTCTCTTTCCTCCTCCTCCTTAAAGGCACTTGAAGTCTCTATCCTCTTCTTCCCTCTCCAGCCTAAATTTCCTAAATTTTCACACACACACACACACACACACACACACAAAGAAGAGATAATAACATCAGGGCTTTGCTTCTTAGAATTAACTTGACTCAGTTTCTGTGCCTGCAAAAAAAGATAGTTAATAGTGAGTTGAGTTTTTTCAGGAGCTTCCTCTGTTTTTCTATTGATAACCTGTATATTTTGTTCACACAATGACACTTTGTTTTCTTTACAAATATATTGAATATCTGTCAAGATTACTATTTTGTTACTGCCTTTTGTGAATTTCCCTGTCTGCTTTGCTTGTTCTTTCAAGTAAAATTTATTATTTTATTGATATTTCTTTACATAATCGTATTGTGTTGGCCAGTTCTAAACTTCTAAACAGTGATGTGTAAATGGGCTTTCTTGTTCTGAGTACCATCAAAAGCAATGAGTATCTTGCTTAATCAATTTCCATTTCTGTTTTTAGATCTTGAAGAGAATTGTTTTATTGGATGGTTTACAACATTTGTTGAGACATTTGCTTTTCTTTCCTTCTCCTTTCCTTTCTTTGTCTTGCTTTCTTCCCTTGTCTCTCTTCCTCTTTCTTTCCTTTCCTTTCTTTCCCCAGGTTTTTGCTTGATTGGACCTTTCCTGAAACAAAAGTGATTCCACTCAGAGTTGAATATTATCCTCTCAGAATCCCATTTCTTTTCTCGTTTTTAGTATTGGAATTAACCTCCTTGTCCCCTTACTAGATTTGCCACAGTTGTATCAATGTTTCTGATTTTCTTTCTCCAAGAAGCAGCTCTTGTTTTATTATCCCAACAAGTTTTATTTTTGTTGTTTTCTATTTTTGTTTCAATTCATATATACTTTCTACATTCTTTAGGATTTTTTTCTTTATAACTTTGTATTTTAGAAACTTTGTTTACATTTTTTTCTGTAAATATATTAGATTTACAATGTTGAGTTTCAGATGTATATAGGAGTGATTTAGTTATGCAGATACGTATCTATTCTTTTGTAGTTTCTTTTCCATTATAGGTTATTACATGATACTGAGTATTTCTTTTCTTTTTTTTTTTTTTTTCATAGATGGTTTAGGGATTGAGCTATCTTTATTTAGCAGTTTTGTCTGAATCCCAAATATTTTTATGTATACATGTTTTCTAATTAAAATTTCATTGTCTACGATTTTTGGCAAGTTGATTCCATAGATTTCACTATTTTCAGGCTGAATGTTTTCATTTATAGTTTACGGAGAAGTTTTCCTTGGAGCTCTGAGAGTATGTGTGTATATACACTGACATGTCTATATACACATCCTTTTCAGATTACTACATGTGTTAAGATATGTAAATGTATTTTCAAAGATATTTTCTGTTTGTATGGTAAAAACATGAAATGTTTTAATTCTAGAAATTTGTTACCCCAAATGAATATAGTATACAGAGTAATGGTACAAAACTATATTCCTATGAGAATAATCCTTACTAACAGTGTTAGGCAGGGTGGTCGGCTCAATGAGGTGAATAACAGCGCTGGGGACCTGAGTCATGTTTCCTGTTTTCTTGAAGAACATTCCTTAACCGAATAAGGAAAGATTTCTATATGCGATAGCATAAGGAAGGCATTGCATGAGCTCATTCTGCCTGTCCAGTCAGTTATTGCCAAGTACCCTGTAACTGAGACAAACAGCTGACTGTATATAAACCGCCATACTGCTTTGTTTGGGGCTCTCGTCTGATTCCGCTGCGTCGGATGAGGCTTGAGCCCTAGCGCGCTAGAAATAAAAAATTTCCTTCTTGCCTTTGCATTACCACGGTGGACTTGTTCCCTCTCTCGGTTGGTTAAGAGATATGGGCTCGGAGCATAACCGGCCTACCGGGCAGGACACCTCTCCTGGTAGAAGGGAATAATCTCATTAGGAGTTGAGAGCTCTGAGCACCGGTGCTAGCAGTGCAGAGGCCTAGATTAAGTCCAGGGCCTAGTATCATACTGGGGAGGCATCTAGGTGTAAAGTGAAGAGGCAAGCCCAGCGTAATGCCGGGTCCCCGGTAGCGAACCGGGAGGGCAGCTGGCACTGAGGACGTCCTGACGGTAAGACACTTGCAAGTAGAGAAGGGGTCTCTAGTGCTATAAAGGAGACTGAAAGTAATATTGAGAGTTGGAATCTGTTTGTTGTGTCGTTTCTGTGACTCTGTGTGCTGGCACTGTCCGTGTGAGTCTTGTTGTCATTGTCCGTGTTCTCTGTACCCATGGGGCAATCTACTTCTACTCCGCTGTCTCTGATGACTGACCATTTTTCTGATTTTAAGTCTAGAGCTCAGAATCTTTCGTTACTGGTGAAGAAGAGCAAATTGGTGACTTTCTGTTCTGCTGAGTGGCCCACCTTTGACGTCGGATGGCCACAAGAGGGAACCTTCAATCCCCAAATTATCCAGGCAGTTAAAGAGAGGGTGCTTACCCCTAGTCCTGCCAGGCACCCAGACCAGACTCCCTACATTCTGGTCTGGCAGGATCTAGTGAGAAACCCGCCAGAATGGCTTAAACCCTTTGTTCTCGCTCCTTCTAAACCTCCTAAACCTCCCCGTCCCTCTTCCCCAACTCCAACCTCACTAAACCCACAGGTACTAGTCATGAAAGCTTCTGAAGAAAAAGAAGAAAAACAGGATGAAAAACGACCTAAGCCAGTGTTCCAGGAATCTTCTTCTCTGTATCCTAATCTGATTGACCTGGAAACCGAGTTGTTCCCACCCCCATACGCGGATCCACATCCGCCCTTGCTTCCACAGGTTCCACAAGTTTCATTGGGAGAAGCTGGGAGGAGGGCCGAGCCCTCGGCTCCTCCTAGGGAAGGGGGCCCCGCCCAGGGAACTCAGGGAAGAGCAAGGGAAATGGCCAGCGCAGCGGAAGAAGAAGGCCCGGAAATTCCCTCCTCCACTGTTCACGCGTTTCTGGTCCAGGCGGGGCCAGCCAGAGAGGTCAGGAGATCGACATATCAGTTTTGGGCCTTTGCCACTAGTGATTTGCGCAACTGGAAGACTCAAACTCCCTCTTTCTCTGAGAAACCTCAGGGTCTTATTGATGTTTTAGAATCTATCCTCTTTACTCACAATCCCACTTGGGATGATTGTCAGCAACTGTTACAGGTACTTTTTACTACAGAAGAGTGCAAACGGATCCGTTCAGAAGCCCGGAAAAATGTGCCAGGGGTCGGTGGGAGGCCCACAAAACAGCCTCACCTCATTGAAGAGGGGTTCCCCTTGGTGCGACCCAACTGGGACTTCAGACGCACTGAAGGTAGGGAGCGTCTCCGAGTGTACCGTCAGACTCTCATGGCTGGCCTTAGAGCGGCCGCCAGAAAGCCAACTAATTTGGCCAAGGTAAATTCAGTGAGGCAAGAGCCAAATGAGAGCCTGGCAGCCTTCCTTGAAAGGATAATGGAAGCTTTTAGACAGTATACTCCTATGGACCCACAGGCAGATGAGTCTCGAGCGGCAGTTATGCTAGCATTTGTGAATCAGGCAGCCCCCGATATTAGGAGAAAGTTACAAAAGAGAGAGAGGTTGGGTGAACAGTCCCTGCAAGATCTAGTGAGGGCAGCAGAGAGAGTTTTCAATCATAGAGAGACCCCAGAGGAGAGAGAGGCTCGCATTAGAAGGGTGAAAGAGAATTTAGAGCTGAAGAAAACCATAAGAACCAAAAAGAGTTGGCTCAGATATTTTCCCCCGGAATTGAAAACAAAAATAGGTTCCAAAAAGGGAAAAAGCTAGACTCAAAGACTGAGGAAAGACCTGCAAGGTGCAAGCTTGAAAAGAACCAATGTGTATTTTGTAAGGAGATTGGACGTTGGAAAGATAAATGCCCCAAGAAAAACCTAAAAGAGGGGGCCCCAAAATCCCAAGAACAAGACTCCCTCTCCTGACATTCATATCCTCTACGCGGGTGAGGATAGTGACTAGGGGGGTCAGGGCTCGACGCCCCTCCCCAAGTCCTGGGTAACTATAAATGTGGAGGGGAAACCGGTTGGCTTCATGGTGGATACGGGAGCTCAATACTCAGTCTTAAACCAAAGAGATGGACCCATGTCTAAGAAAAGTAGCTGGGTGCAGGGAGCAACCGGGACTAAACGATATGGATGGACTACCAAACGGCATGTGAACTTGGGGACTCACCAAATGACCCATTCCTTTCTGGTGATACCTGTGTCCAGCGCCCTTGCTGGGAAGAGATTTACTATCTAAAGTAAATGCCCAAATTCATTTCGACCACGGGCAAGTGTCAGTTTTAGATGGAACCGGGCATCCTCTTCAGGTCTTGTCTCTGGCATTAAAGGATGAATACAGACTGTACTTGCCAGAGGCCCCAGCGACAATAAGTCCTGAAGTACAGCCATGGGTTCAGAGATACCCTCAGGCCTAGGCTGAAACAGCAGGAATGGGACTGGCCAAACAGAGGGCCCCTATTATTGTGGAACTGAAAGCCAGTGCCACACCAGTGAGAGTGTGGCAGTATCCCATGAGTCAAGAGGCTCGGCAAGGAATTACTCCTCAAGTACAATCCCTCATAGACGCTGGGGTCTTGAGAAAGTGCCAGTCCCCATGGAACACTCCTTGCTTCCTGTAAAGAAGCTTGGGGGAACTGATTTTAGACCGGTTCAAGACCTGCGAGAAGTCAACAAATGGGTGAGTGATATTCATCCTACGGTTCCTAACCCTTATACATTGCGAAGCAGCTTGCCACCAAGCTACATTTGGTATACTGTTTTAGATTTAAAAGATGCCTTATTCAGTCTGCCTCTTGCCCTTGCAAGCCAAGAGATCTTTGCCTTTGAATGTCAGGAAGACTGTGGTCAGACTCCTGTGCAGCTGACGTGGGCTCGCTTACCACAGGGTTTCAAAAACTCACCCACGTTGTTTAACGAGGCCTTGGATGAAGACCTCCGTGAGTATCAGGTTGAACACCCTACCTTGGTTTTATTACAATATATTGATGACCTTATGCTGGCAGCGACTACGGAGAAAGAGTGCCATGAGGCGACAGGTGACCTTCTCCAAACCTTGGGGACTTTAGGTTACAGGGCCAGTGCCAAAAAAGCCCAGATTGCCAAGCAAGACGTTACATACCTCGGTTATAAGATAAAACAGGGCCAGAGGTGGCTAACACAGGCTATGAAAGAAACCATCCTCTAGATCCCTGAGCCAGCCAACCCTAGACAACTGAGAGAATTTCTGGGAACTGTGGGATATTGCCGATTATGGATCTTGGGGTTTGCAGAAAAGGCCAGGCCCCTGTATGAAGGGACCAAAGAAAACAAAGACTGGAAACGGACTGAGTCAATGAAAACGGCCTTTCAGGAGCTCAGGCGAGCCTTGCTGGAAGCTCCTGCCCTTGCCCTTCCTGACCCATCTAAGCCTTTCCAATTATTTATAGATGAAAGGCGAGGGATAGGAAAAGGGGTACTAACACAGAAGTGGGGAGCTTGGAAGCATCCCATAGCTTACCTTTCCAAGAAATTGGACCCAGTGGCAGCAGGATGGCCACCTTGCCTCCGAATCATCGTGGCCACCGCGTTCCTAGTCCATGATGCTGATAAACTGACTTATGGACAGAGACTCTTGGTCTACACTCCTCATGCTATAGAGAGAGTTCTGCAACAACCCCCGGGTAAATGGATTTCCAATGCCCGCTTGACACACTACCAGGCCCTGCTACTTGACACCTCACGGATTCATTTTCAAACGCCCTGCACTCTAAACCCGGCTACTCTTTTGCCCAACCCGGAGGGGGATAGCCCCCTCCATGATTGCGATGAGATACTGGCCGGAGTAACGGCAATACGGAAGGACTTAACAGATATGCAACTGGATAACAGTGAGCTAATATGGTTTACAGATGGAAGGAGCTATGTAAAAGATGGACAGAGATGGGCGGGGGCCGCAGTGGTAGACGATTCTTGACGGACGATATGGGCAGAGACTCTTTCCCCAGACACCTCAGCACAAAGAGCAGAGTTAATTGCCCTGATTCAAGCATTAGAGAGAGCTAAAGGAAAAAGAATAACTATTTTTACTGACAGTCGCTATGCTTTTGGCACGGTACACATCCAGGGCCCGATATATCAGGAACGGGGGTTTTTGATAGCTGAAGGAAAAGAGATTAAAAACTTGCCTGAAATCCGTAGACTTCTGGAGGCTGTGCAGTTGCCTCAGGCTGCGTCAATAGTACATGCACCTGGACATCAGAAAGGGGACAGCCCCACAGCACGAAGAAATCGTGCCGCAGATCTGGTGGCTTGAAAAGCGGCTAATGAAGATTTCATCGCTCCAGTGTTGGCGATCAGACTTCCACCCCCAGGTATTGTAACTGCCCCCAACCCCTGAGTATTCATCCACAGACCTTGCCTGGATCCAGGAACCTCCCTACCTCCAACAAGGAGAGGATGGATGGTACCGAGTCTCCGATGGTTACTTGATACTCCCTGCTCAGTTAGGATGGCAACTGTGTGAGCATCTATACTCGTCTACTCATCTGGGAGAGAAAAAGACTCTGATGCTTTTTCAAACTGCGCGCCTGCGATTCCCCCGGCACCAAACAACTGTGAAGAACATAGTCCATGTTTGTAAGGCATGTCAACAGATGAGGCCAGGAAAGAGGCAACACGCAGGACTGAGGTATCGGGGAGAAGGGCCAGGGCAGCACTGGGAAATAGATTTCCTGAGGTAAGGCCAGTCAGGTATGGTTACCGGTGCTTATTAGTGTTGGTAGATACCTTCTCAGGGTGGGTAGAAGCTTTTCCTACTAAGGGAGAAACTGCAATGGTAGTGGCTAAAAAGATTTTAGAAGAAATAGTTCCCAGGTTTGGCCTGCAGGTGACTATTGGTTCTGATAATGGACCTGCTTTTGTGAGCCAAATAGTTCAGAGCCTTGCCCGGGCTCTAGGGACCAAATGGAAATTACATTGTGAATACAGCCCACAGAGCTCGGGGCAAGTTGAAAGAATGAATCGCACCCTAAAAGAAACTGTAACTAAATTGGCTATAGAGACTGGCGGGGACTGGGTGACTCTCCTTCGCTTTGCCCTCTTTCGCGCACGTAATACTTCTTATCAGCTTAATCTGACCTCATTTGAAATTCTGTATGGGCGACCTCCCCCTGTATGTCCAATATTTGAAGGAAAGAAACTTCCGCCTCCTACTTTGGGGCAATTCCAAGAGGCTTTGATGGCTTTGGGCAAAGTGCATTCTCGCGTCTGGAAAGTGCTCTGGGAAATACATGAGGGTCAAAACAAGGGGCTATCCCCTCACATAACATCGGCCCCGGAGATTGGGTGTGGGTCAAAAGGCACTACACCAAGGCACGAGAACCTAAATGGAAGGGTCCTTATGTTGTTCTTCTTACCACCCCAACTGCCCTAAAGGTCGACGGTATCGGGCCTTGGGTGCATTGCAACCACATACGCCCAGCCACTTCTGCAGAGCAGGAAGACGCTAAAAAAGAATGGGAAGCATCTCTGCACCCGTCCAACCCCCTGAGGCTGAAGCTCCGGCGTCGTCGACAGGACCACGGCAACTCGTCTGGACCATCTTATGGATGACCATGTTACTCTGCTCCGAAGCTGCCAGCGTGAACCCGCACCAACCCGTCAAAATCACCTGGAAACTGCAAAATGGACTAACACGTGAGATGCTCAACTCCACCACCGCAATACATCCACCAAATACTTGGTGGCCAGACTTATACTTTGACCTTAAGCTGGTGGTAAATGTACCTTGGAAAAGGGGCTACCTCCGGAATCATGCATTCTGGGCGTGTCCAGGTGCACCCAGGCACAACTGGAAGATCTGTGGGGTGATACAGGACTCTTATTGTAAATCTTGGGACTGCGTAACTTCTAATGATGGGTCGGAGACTCCAGGGTATAGATGGTGGGATGTAGGAAATCGGGACTTGCTTAACTTCTCATTTGTAGGACCCGTACCTCCGTACTCCAATTGGGAAAAGGATCATAACTTTGCCCAGGTAAAAATAAGGTTTAAAGTTGACAAAGCAATAAAAAAGAGAAGGCCTGGGTCAACGGGATATCATGGGGACTTCAGACCAGAAATGACCTGACTACTTATAATGGGATCATTGTTGTGAGTCAAGTTTTAGAACCGGTACCAATGTATAGTATCGGTCCGAACCCCGTTGAACAGGTCCATGCAACTCTCTACCCGACAACCTCCCTACCTACATCCCAGGGACCAACAAAAGACCCAGAGGCGGGCCCCCTTGCTAAACTTGGACAAACAGATCCACTATGGAAATTAGTAAAGGCAGCTTAGGCTACCTTAAATCAAACCCATCCTGAGGCAACTAAATCCTGTTGGTTATGTTACAACTTAATTCCCCCTTATTACGGGGCAGTAGGCCTCAACGCCTCTTAAGACCTGGCCAACGGCACTGATCCTCCCCAATGTCGATGGGGAGAACGAAAAGTAGGCCTTACAATGAGAGAAGTGTGGGGAAAGGGACTATGTATGGGCAAAGTGCCGCCAGACAGATCCTCATTGTGTGCCCTTACTGTTGAACTCATGAGTTTGCCTGTAGCCAGGTGGTCCGTTCCACAGACGGGAGGATGGTGGGTGTGCTCTCACACTGGGTTGACTCCCTGTGTACATAGCTGCATTTTTGATCCTAAAAAAGAATTTTGTGTTATGGTGGCTGTGATACCAAAGATACTGTATCGACCAGAAGAAGCTGTATATGATTATTGGGCCCACAAATTGACTCTTAATCAACAAGAAAGAGCTTATAAAGAGAGAGCCCATTTCTGCCATAACCATAGCAACTATGTTTGGTCTGGGAATAGCTGGAGCCGGAACTGGAATAACAGCTTTGTCCATGCAAAGTCAAGGATTTTACTCTTTAAGAGCAGCCATAGATGAAGACATCACTCGTATAGAACAGTCTATTAGTCATTTAGAGTCACCTTTAACTTCCCTGTCTGAAGTAGTTTTGCAGAATAGAAGAGGGCTAGATCTGCTATGTGCCACCCTAGGAGAAGAATGTTGTTTTTATGCAGACCATACCAGAATAGTTAGGGAATCCATGGCCAAAGTGAGAGAGGGGCTAGCCCAGCATAAACGAGAGTGTGAGGCTCAACAGGGATGGTTTGAGTCCTGGTTTCAACAATCCCCCTGGCTGACTACTTTAATCTCTACCCTGCTAGGCCTGATAAATCCTTCTAATAATGCTTACGTTTGGCCCTTGTATTATCAATAGACTTGTAGCCTTTGTAAAAGAGCACCATTAATACAGTACAGCTGTTCGTGCTTCAGCAGCAATCAGTAAACAGTGTCTCAGGACCCAGAGGATTCCTCTGTATGATCTAAGAACAGGGGTGGTCGGCTCAATGAGGTGCATAACAGCGCCGGGGACCTGAGTCATGTTTCCTGTTTTTCTTGAAGAACATTCTTAAACAAATAACGTAAGATTTCTATATGCGATAGCATAAGGAAGGCGTTGATGAGCTCATTCTGCCTGTCCAATCAGGTATCGCCAAGTACCTGTAACTGGACAAACAGCTGACTGTATAATACACAGCCATACTG
>NW_017189754.1:0-32520 GCF_001704415.2 Capra hircus | reverse complement strand
CCAGGAGAGGGCTGGGATGCCATTTAGACCCGGAAATGCCATTGAACATGCTATACTATTCATGTAAGCAATCGAAATCGCCAGCTCTATGTCCGACGCCAGGAGACAGCATGCTTGGCGGCTAGTGCACACAGTGTGTCCATGCCCACCCAGAAAGGATGTTCATGGGGGAGGGAGGTAGGGAGGGGGGTTTCCATGTTTGCCGGAACGCATGTACACCCGTGGTGGATTCATGTCTATAATGTATGGCAAAACCAAAACAGCTGGTGTAAAGAAAATAAAGCTAAAAAAGAAAAAAGAAAGAAAAAGTTGAATAACAAAAGATTACCTTAAATAAAGGCTTTGCGCGTAGTGGTTGGCTGTTTCACCTTAAGCGCTCTCTAGTTGTTTCCACCACCACTTGTTGAAAAAAGGACCACCGCTTTCAGGCAATGCTTGTGCAAGTAGTGAGGTTTAGTCTTTTCCCTCTGAGTCCAAAAGTCCGTTATACACATCTGTGTCTTTTTTGCTGTCTTGCATACAGGGTTGTCATTGCCATCTTTCTAAATTCCATATATATGTGTTAGTATACTGTATTGGTGTTTTTCTTTCTGGCTTACTTCACTCTGTATAATCGGCTCCAGTTTCATCCATCTCATCAGAACTGATTCAAATGTATTCTTTTTAACAGCTGAGTAATACTCCATTGTGTATATGTGCCACAGCTTTCTTATCCATTCATCTGCTGATGGACATCTAGGTTGTTTCCATGTCCTGGCTATTATAAACAGTGCTGCGATGAACATTGGGGTACATGTGTCTCTTTCAATTCTGGTTTCCTTGGTGTGTATGCCAGCAGTGGGATTGCTGGGTCATAAGGTAGTTCTATTTGCAATTTTTTAAGGAATCTCCACACTGTTCTCCAAAGTGGCTGTACTAGTTTGCATTCCACCAACAGTGTAGGAGGGTTCCCTTTTCTCCACACCCTCTCCAGCATTTATTGCTTGCAGATTTTTGGATCGCAGACATTCTGACTGGTGTGAAGTGGTACTCATTGTGGTTTTGATTTGCATTTCTCTAATAATGAGTGATGTTGAGCATCTTTTCATGTGTTTGTTAGCCATCCGTATGTCTTCTTTGGAGAAATGTCTATGTAGTTCTTTGGCCCATTTTTTGATTGGGTCGTTTATTTTCCTGGAATTGAGCTGCATAAGTTGCTTGTATATTTTTGAGATTAGTTGTTTGTCAGTTGCTTCATTTGCTATTATTTTCTCCCATTCAGAAGGCTGTCTTTTCACTTTGCTTATATTTTCCTTTGTTGTGCAGAAGCTTTTAATTTTAATTAGATCCATTTGTTTATTTTTGCTTTTATTTCCAGTATTCTGGGAGGTGGATCATAGAGGATCCTGCTGTGATTTATGTTGGAGAGTGTTTTGCCTATATTCTCCTCTAGGAGTTTTATAGTTTCTGGTCTTACATTTAGATCTTTAATCCATTTTGAGTTTATTTTTGTGTATGGTGTTAGAAAGTGATCTAGTTTCATTCTTTTACAAGTGGTTAACCAGTTTTCCCAGCACCACTTGTTAAAGAGATTGTCTTTACTCCATTGTATATTCTTGCCTTCTTTGTCAAAGATAAGGTGTCCACATGTGTGTGGATTTATCTCTGGGCTTTCTATTTTGTTCCATTGATCTATATTTCTGTCTTTGTGCCAGTACCATAGTGTCTTGATGACTGTGGCTTTGTAGTAGAGCCTGAAGTCAGGCAAGTTGATTCCTCCAGTTCCATTCTTCTTTCTCAAGATTGCTTTGGCTATTCTAGGTTTTTTGTATTTCCATACAAATCTTGAAATTATTTGTTCTAGTTCTGTGAAAAATATGGCTGGTAGCTTAATAGGGATTGCGTTGAATTTGTAGATTGCTTTGGGTAGTATACTCATTTTCACTATATTGATTCTTCCGATCCATGAACATGGTATATTTCTCCTTCTATTAGTGTCCTCTTTGATTTCTTTCATCAGTGTTTTATAGTTTTCTATCTATAGGTCATTAGTTTCTTTAGGTAGATATATTCCTAAGTATTTTATTCTTTTCATTGCAATGGTGAATGGACTTGTTTCCTTAATTTCTTTTTCTACTTTCTCATTATTCATGTATAGGAATGCAAGGGATTTCTGTGTGTTGATTTTATATCCTGAAACTTTACTATATTCATTGATGAGCTCTAGTAATTTTCTGGTGGAGTCTTTAGGGTTTTCCATGTAGAGGATCATGTCATCTGCAAACAGTGAGAGTTTTACTTCTTCTTTTCCAATTTGGATTCCTTTTATTTCTTTTTCTGCTCTGATTGCTGTGGCCAAAACTTCCAAAACTATGTTGAATAGTAGCGGTGAAAGTGGCACCCTTGTCTTGTTCCTGACTTTAGGGGAAATGCTTTCAATTTTTCACCATTGAGGATAATGTTTGCTGTGGGTTTGTCATATATAGCTTTTATTATGTTGAGGTATGTTCCTTCTATTCCTGCTTTCTGGAGAGTTTTTATCATAAATGGATGTTGAATTTTGTCAAAGGCCTTCTCTGCATCTATTGAGATAATCATATGGTTTTTATTTTTCAATTTGTTAATGTGGTGAATTACATTGATTGATTTGCGGATATTGAAGAATCCTTGCATCCCTGGGATAAAGCCCACTTGGTCATGGTGTATGATCTTTTTAATGTGTTGTTGGATTCTGATTGCTAGAATTTTGTTGAAGATTTTTGCATCTATGTTCATCAGTGATATTGGCCTGTAGTTTTCTTTTTTTGTAGTATCTTTGTCAGGTTTTGGTATTAGGGTGATGGTGGCCTCATAGAATGAGTTTGGAAGTTTACATTCCTCTGCAATTTTCTGGAAGAGTTTGAGGAGGATAGGTGTTAGCTCTTCTCGAAATTTTTGGTAGAATTCAGCTGTAAAGCCGTCTGGACCTGGGCTTTTGTTTGCTGGAAGATTTCTGATTACAGTTTCAATTTCCGTGCTTGTGATGTGTCTGTTAAGATTTTCTGTTTCTTCCTGGTTCAGTTTTGGAAAATTGTACTTTTCTAGGAATTTGTCCATTTCTTCCACGTTGTCCATTTTATTGGCATATAACTGCTGATAGTAGTCTCTTATGATCCTTTGTATTTCTGTGTTGTCTGTTGTGATCTCTCCATTTTCATTTCTAATTTTATTGATTTGATTTTTCTCTCTTTGCTTCTTGATGAGTCTGGCTAATGGTTTGTCAATTTTATTTATCCTTTCAAAGAACCAGCTTTTGGCTTTGTTGATTTTTGCTATGGTCTCTTTGTTTCTTTTGCATTTATTTCTGCCCTAATTTTTATGATTTCTTTCCTTCTACTAACTCTGGGGTTCTCCAATTCTTCCTTTTCTAGTTCCTTTAGGTGTAGAGTTAGGTTATTTATTTGACTTTTTTCTTGTTTCTTGAGGTATGCCTGTATTGCTATGAACTTTCCTCTTAGCACTGCTTTTATAGTGTCCCATAGGTTTTGGGTTGTTGTGTTTTCATTTTCATTAGTTTCTGTGCATATTTTGATTTCTTTTTTTATTTCTTCTGTGATTTGTTGATTATTCAGAAGTGTGTTGTTCAACCGCCATATGTTGGAATTTTTAATAGTTTTTCTCCTGTAATTGAGATCTAATCTTAATGCATTATGGTCAGAAAAGATGCTTGGAATGATTTCGATTTTTTTGAATTTATCAAGTTTAGATTTATGGCCTAGGATGTGATCTATCCTGGAGAATGTTCCATGAGCACTTGAAAAAAAGATGAAATTCATTGTTTTGGGGTGAAATGTCCTATAGATATCAATTAGGTCTAACTGGTCTAATGTATCATTTAAAGTTTGCATTTCTTTGTTAATTTTCTGTTTAGTTGATCTGTCCATAGGTGTGAGTGGGGTATTAAAGTCTCCCACTATTATTGTGTTATTGTTGATTTCCCCTTTCATACTTGTTAGCATTTGTCTTACATATTGCGGTGCTCCTATATTGGGTGCATATATATTTATAATTGTTATATCTTCTTCTTGGATTGATCCTTTGATCATTATGTAGTGGCCTTCTTTGTCTCTTTTCACAGCCTTTGTTTTAAAGTCTATTTTATCGGAAATGAGTATTGCCACTCCTGCTTTCTTTTGGTCTCTATTTGCATGGTATATCTTTTTCCAGCCCTTCACTTTCAGTCTGTATGTGTCGCTTGTTTTGAGGTGGGTCTCTTGTAAGCAGCATATAGAGGGGTCTTGTTTTTGTATCCATTCGGCCAATCTTTGTCTTTTGGTTGGGGCGTTCAACCCATTTACTTTTAAGGTAATTATTGATAGGTATGATCCTGTTACCATTTACTTTATTGTTTTGGGTTCAGGTTTATACACCCTTTTTGTGTTTCCTGTCTAGAGAATATCCTTTAGAATTTGTTGGAGAGCTGGTTTGGTGGTGCTGAATTCTCTCAGCTTTTGCTTGTCTGTAAAGCTTTTGATTTCTCCTTCATATTTGAATGAGATCCTTGCTGGGTACAGTAATCTGGGCTGTAGGTTATTGTCTTTCATCACTTTAAGTATGTCTTGCCATTCCCTCCTGGCCTGAAGAGTTTCTATTGAAAGATCAGCTGTTATCCTTATGGGAATCCCCTTGTGTGTTATTTGTTGTTTTTCCCTTGCTGCTTTTAAGATTTGTTCTTTGTGTTTGATCTTTGTTAATTTAATTAATATGTGTCTTGGGGTGTTTCTCCTTGGGTTTATCCTATTTGGAACTCTCCGTGTTTCTTGGACTTGGGTGATTATTTCCTTCCCCATTTTAGGGAAGTTTTCAACTATTATCTCCTCAAGGATTTTCTCATGGTCTTTCTTTTTGTCTTCTTCTTCTGGGACTCCTATAATTCGAATGTTGGAGTGTTTCATATCGTCCTGGAGATTTCTGAGATTGTCCTCATTTCTTTTAATTTGTTTTTCTTGTTTCCTCTCTGATTCATTTATTTCTACCATTCTATCTTCTATTTCACTAATCCTATCTTCTGCCTCCGTTATTCTGCTATTTGTTGCTTCCAGAGTGTTTCTGATCTCATTTATTTCGTTATTCATTATATATTGACTATTTTTTATTTCTTCTAGGTCCTTGTTAAACCTTTCTTGCATCTTCTCAATCCTTGTCTCTAGGCTATTTATCTGTGATTCCATTTTGATTTCAAGATTTTGGATCATTTTCACTATCAATATTCGGAATTCTTTCTCAGGTAGATTCCCTACCTCTTCCTCTTTTGTTTGGTTTGGTGGGCAACTCTCCTGTTCCTTTACCTGCTGAGTATTCCTCTGTCTCTTCATCTTGGTTATATTGCTGCGTTTGGGGTGGCCTTTTTATATTCTGGTAATTTGTGGAGTTCTCTTTCTTATGGAGCTTCCTCACTGTGGGTGGGGTTGTATCAGTGGCTTGTCTAGGTTTCCTGGTTAGGGAGGCTTGTGTTGGAGTTCTGGTGGGTGGAGCGGGGTTTCTTCTCTCTGGAGTGCAGTGGAGTGATCAGTAATGGGTTATGAGACGTCAAAGGTTTTGGAGTAACTTTGAGCTGCCTGTATATTGAAGCTCAGGAGTGTGTGCCTGTGTTGCTGGAGAATTTGTGTGGTATGTCTTGTTCTGGAACTTGTTGGCCCTTGGGTGGAGCTTGGTTTCAGTGTAGGTATGGAGGCATTTGATGAGCTCCTATTGCTTAATGTTCCCTGAATTCAGGAGTTCTCTGATGTTTTCAGGCTTTGGACTTAAGCCTCCTGCTTCTGGTTTTCAGTTTTATTTTTACAGTAGCCTCTAGACTTCTCCATCTAAACATCACCGATGATAAAACATCTAGGTTAAAGATGAAAAGTTTCTCCACATTGAGGGACACCCAGAGAGGTTCACTGTTTTTGAAGACAATGGTCTGCTTTTCTGGTTGCCTGATGTCCTCTGCCAGCCTACAGAAGTTGTTTTGTGGAGTTTGCTCAGTGTTGAAATGTTCTTTTGAGGAATTTGTGAGGGAGAAAGTGGTCTTCTGGTCCTATTCCTCCGCCATCTTAGGACCGCCTCTCCTATTCAACTTTTCTTTAGGCCAATTATTAGAACTCATTTACCATTTTGACAATATTATTAAAACAAATAAACAAACAAAAGACACACACTGAGACATACACAAATCCAGACAGACAGACGGAAATCTCATAGTTTTCCACTAGATATTTAAAATGTCTCTTTGACCCCCCCCCCTTTTTTTTGAAGTTCTAGTTTGCCCAAGGCCAAGGTCTGAGGCAAAGTGGGCTGTGTATTTCAGGGACATGAAAAGGGTTAACTTCAAGCTTTTCCCTAGGCAGGCTTTTTAACAAACTTGTTTTTAATTGCATATGCAAAAAGAACTGATTTTGCAGTTTCCAAGAAAAAAAATTTTTTCACTTTAACCAGTTTTCTCCAGAGTCTAAAGAATATCGTGGCCATCCTGTGTCAGAAAGTTGCCTTTCCTTTCTGTAGTCACAGTTTCATACCTGAAGTGAAAGTGAAGTCACTCAGTCGTGTCCGACTCTTTGCGACCCCATGGGCTGTAGACTATAGCCTATCAGACTTCTCAGTCCACGGGATTTTCCAGACAAGAAGACTGAAGTGGGTTGTCATTTCCTTCTCCAGGGGATCTTCCCGACCCAGGGATCCAACCCAGGTCTCTCTCTACACTTTACCCTCTGAGCCACCAGGTTGATCCCTTTATACCTAAATTATAGGCCAAACAGTGCTCAAATTGACTCTGATATCAGGGGCAGATCAGCTGATGAAAATCTTGGATTGTCCCTCTGGTGGGAAGGGAGGTCTTTGTCCCATCAGAAGGACCTGAAGGGTTACGGGAGTTTGCAGGAGTGGGGGAAGCTTGGTTCTTCCCCATCCTGAGAAACAGGAATAGTTACAAGGGAATTCTTTAGGATGTTCAGGGGTGGGGGAAGCTTTGTTCCCTGCCCACCTGAGAGACAAGCATAGTTAGAAGGTGATCTT
Source organism: Capra hircus (assembly GCF_001704415.2). NCBI lineage: Eukaryota > Metazoa > Chordata > Mammalia > Artiodactyla > Bovidae > Capra > Capra hircus. The sequence goes on along the minus strand of NW_017189754.1, from coordinate 25,509 downwards.
CAGAATGTTAGGAGAGCTTTTGATCCTTCAGGCTTTTGAATACAGAGAAAGACCTGGACCAAAGGGAACCTCAGAACCCTTTCCTAGAGATCATGTGGGCATGAAAGGTTGAGTAGGGGTCGTCTAGGAAACCTGATGGAAAGAGACAGAGGGGGACAGGAGATAGGGAGGCAACAGGAAGACCCGCAGCATGAGTCCCTGAAATCCGGATTCCAACTGAGGGCCACGGAGGACTGAACGTAAGGAGATTCTGAGTTCTCTCACTGCTTTTGGCAAAAGCTAGTGTGCCTTTCAGAGGCCATCTTTTTTGGGGGTCCCCCACGGCGTAGGAGTGCAGCGGCTGCGACGGCGCAGGAGTGCAGCTGGGAGGAGTTAACGCACGTCCAAGGTCAGGGGCGGCAACTGAGAGGAGCTACCTCACATCTGAGGTAAGGAGCAGCGGCTGCGCTTTGCTGGAGAAGCCGTGAAGAGACACCCCACGTGCAAGGTAAGAGAAACCCAAGTAAGACGGTGGCACTGAGAGAGGGCCTCAGAGGGCAGACAGACGGAATCACAATCACAGACAACTAGCCAATCTGATCACATGGACCACAGCCCTGTCTAACTCAGTGAAACTAAGCCATGACGTGTGGGGCCACCCAAGACAGGAGGGTCATGGTGGAGAGGTCTGACAGAATGTGGTCCACTGGAGAAGGGAATGGAAAACCATTTCAGTATTCTTGCCTCAAGAACCCCATGAACAGTGTGAACAAGCATTGAAGGATGAACTCCCCAGGTCGGTAGGTGCCCAATATGCTACTGGAGATCAGTGGAGACATAACTCCAGAAAGAATGAAGGGATGGAGCCAAAGCAAAAACAACACCCAGTTGTGGATGGGACTGGTCTCAGAAGCAAGGTTCGATGCTGTAAAGAGCAATACTGCATAGGAAGCTGGAATGTTAGGTCCATGAATAAAGGCAGATTGGAAGTGGTTAAACAGGAGATGGCAATGAAGGAGGAAACAGACAGAACAGGCTCCATCTTGAAAGCAGGACTCCATCTTGGGCCAGACCATGGACTTTGAGCTATATTCCCAGTATCTATGGAAACGACACACCAACTGGAAAACCAGGCCCCTGGATGGAAAAGCCCCAGGGCTCGTACCTAGACTCTCTGTCCCTAAAAGAATACCCTAATTATCTGTGTAACCAAATAGAATCATAAATTCTATTATGCTTATTGGGGTATGACCGCAGGCCTATTGATAATCGTCTACCGTTAACTACCTGGGCTTAAGGCATATGAATTATGGATTAACTTTGTATCTTTCTTTTCCTTTGTTCAGACTAGTTTCAGGGAACTTGGGGAGGTGGGTTTGGACACGTACACTTAGGGTATATAAGGTTTTCAGAAGAACTGGTCGGGTCCTTGGCTAGAGGAGACTCTGCCTTGGGCCACCAGTGTAATACACTGCACTCCACTCTCTGCATTGTCCTTCCGAGTGAGTGTGTTTCACAGAACGCGTGGCTACAACAGCAAGAGTGAACACAGAGTTGGACCATAAAGAAAGCTGAGCCCCGAAGAATTGATGCTTTTGAACTGTGGTGTTAGAGAAGACTCGTGAGAGTCCCTTGGACTGCAAGGAGATCCAACCAGTCCATCCTAAAGGAGATCAGTCCTGGGTGTTCATTGGAAGGACTGATGCTGAAGCTGAAAGTCCAATACTTTAGTCACCTCGTGCGAAGAGCTGACTCATTGGAAAAGACCCTGATGCTGGGAAAGATTGAAGGCAGGAGGAGAAGGGGATGACAGAGGATAAGATGGTTGGATGGCATCACCAACTCAAGGGACATGGGTTTGGGTGGACTCCAGGAGTTGGTGATGGACAGGGAGGCCTGGCGTGCTGCAGTCCATGGGGTCACAAAGAGTCAGACACGACTGAATGGCTGAACTGAACTGAGTTTGTATTTGGGCCAGGCCTTTTGCAGGGCTAAATTTTCCAGTTTCTGAGAATGTAGCCAAGGGGTGAGTCTGAGAGAGGCTCCTGGAACGTACCAGAGCTCACTCTCGGCCTATCTACTGTAGAATGGGGTACTCAGAGTCACCGGCTGACAGAAAGGAGTCCCCTTTGTCCCAGTGATCTCCCCTGTGACTAATGCATGAAAATGGCCGCCCGACCCAACAGCCGCGCCCGACAGTGAGAGGTGACCCCTGAGAACCGTGCAGCTAGGGCACGTGTGACCGGGGCAGAGACAGATTCCATACTTTTCACAAGTGCACGGGGAACATTCTCCAAAATTGACCATATGTTAGGCCAGAAAATAAGTCCACTATAAATAGACTCAAATCATACAAAGGAACTTTTTCCTGTCACAATGCAATGAAACGAAAAGTTAATAGTAGAAGGAAAGGTGGGAAAATCCACAATATGTGAAGATTAAACACACTCTTACATAACCAGTAGGCTAAAAAGTAATAGTAATAAAAAAGGAACTTAGAAAATACCTGGAGACAAATCGAAATATAAACAGAACATACCAAAATGTATGGGATTCTGCAAAAACATCACCAACAATGAAATGTAAAGCTGGTAATGCATACATTTAAAAGAAAGCTCAAATAAGCAACCTATCTTTACACCTAGGCAGAAAAGGGAGATCAAACCAAACTCAAAGCTAGAAGGAGGAATGAAAATAGTAAAGATTAGCTCTCAGATAAATACACAGAAGAGGAAAACCAAAGAAATCAATTTAAAACAAAAGTTACTTCAACCAGGTTGACATAAGTAACAAATCTTTAGCTACATTGACTGAGAGAAAAGACAACTAAAATCAGTAACAGCAGAGGAAACATAACTGCTGATACGACAAAGCAGAGCACTGCGGAAGAGCTCTGCACAGCCGGATGCTCTGAGGCTGGATAACCTCGATGCAGCGCTGTTATTTAAGCCTCAGGCTGCGGTGTTTTATTCTGGCGACCCTAGCAAACTAGCAAAGCTTTATCCTCTTTCCTGCAAACAAAAGTTATGAAAATAGTGCCCAAACCCACAAAGTATACAAAGTATCTGAAAGGAGGAAAAAAGAAACGGATGAACTACCTAGGGTGTTGGGAAAAATCTTTTTCTTTATCAAAGTTAAAATAAAAACCATCAAAACCACCAGAAAAATCTCATGGATAGACATTTTAGAGAAGCCCAACAGCAGCCTTGGTAAAACAAACCAGAAATCCATTCAGTTGGTAAAAACAGGAAAATATCGTAAAATAAAAACAGGAAAATGCATTTTATTCTTTGGAGGTTTTAGAAAATTCAATTTATTGAAAATTCCCAAGAGGATATAATACAGGTACATGATATACTTTGCCTTACTTTGTGCCTCCTGTCATTCAGCCTGTGTGTCCCGGGCCATCTGCCCTCCACAGGTAGTATTTTGTTTCTTACGGATCCTTCTAGAGTTCCCTGTAAGCAAACATGAAAGTATATTTCTCCTCCATGCCCTAACTAAAAACACAAATAGTGGATATCAAGCATGCTCCATCCGGACATACTCTCCTGTACAGCAGGGCACTGAACGGATGATGTGCTATTATAATACACTTTGCCCATCCACATTGGGATGAAAACTGATATGCAAGAAGATGGACACTGGGATTCAGGAAAAAAAAAAATCTCCACAGTATAAGCTGTGGGAAAGTTTAGTGTGACTTACTACACCAACAGATCTTACGAAAACAGGAGCAAAAACTGCCTTAGTGACTTGATAATACCTGAAGGATTCAAATTCAGAGACTCCTAAGACCTTACCCAGGATTTATTGGCATAATGTTCTTCTAGGGGGGTTAGGAAAGCCATCTAAGTGTGTCTCGTGCTATTTCATTTTATTTTAACATGTTCATGAGCAAAACAAAGAATATGAGACAAAAGACAGCTTCAAGCATGTGTGGTTAGGTGATTTTAAATTATTGATCAAAAGTATAATTTTCTCTTAAAATGTGATTTCTGCTTCCAACTAAATACAACGAGTGTCTGGACTTCCTCACCGGTAGTAACTGGTAATTAGAAAGCTGAACAAACTACATGAAACCAACCCCGGGTCAGAATGCTTGGCCAGAGACAACCTGGAAACCAACTCCATCACCATAAAACCTGAGAATGCAGGTCACGTGGCGGAGAAGTCCCCGGGGCTTCCTCAACCTCCTGCTGCCCTCCTGGGCGCCCTTTTCCGTCAAGTCTCTTGCTTTGTCAGCAAGTGTGAGCCCACTCTAGGGCCCTGGAGAGGGTTCCCCTTCCTGCAACGATAAGAGGAAGTGTCTTAACTTGCTCGCCTACCATTGGGAATTAGAAAGCTGAACAAAATAGGAAACTGTTCTCAGACCCTGAACAGCAGGCAGTGTGGGGGTTCCAGGGCTAGGTTCCTCCCGTGAAGGTGAGCACACACACCAACCTGATGACTCCGCCGCTCTCTGCCTTCAGGCAGTCTTCACGCTGCAACTGCAGGCAGAGGAGCCCATGAACATTCTGGCAGAATCTGAATTGAGAACACGGGTGAGCTGGGAGGCCACCGAGGCTATGATCTTTGTGGCAGTGCGTCAGAAAGGAGGGAGCTACTCAGAGAAAAAGTTCCACAGCTACTGAATGGTCCATTTGAGTCTATCGACTGTCCATCGGAGGACACACCGGTGGGATTCCATAATGAATAAAAACACAAAATATTGGTCTCAAAGCAAAAAATAAAACAATTCCTTCCACATTAAATTTTTTTCTAAGTATGGCAATTAAATGAAGGCTAGTGAGCAGTACACACATACGTAAATGGATGTTTCTAGAAAGCAATGTTTTAACGATGTCAAGAAACCTCGTCATGCCAGTTTTAGAATTCTACGGAAAAAATGCAAAGAGTAACGTGGATCTCTTTGCATACAAAAGGCATTGGAATAGCTTTAGTATTGTTCCTTTAAAAATTTTTTTGATTGGTGGAAATCTGTTTTACCATTTTGTGTTGGTTTCTGCCATACAAGGCAAATTAGCCATAATCATTGAATATATGTATATATTTGTCTATCACTTGCTTCTTGAGCCTCTCTCCCCTCCTTGAACAGCTTTAGTAAAGAAATCGCTGACCATGTTACACATGTTCCTCACTCAACATTATGCTTCCATTATCATGTTTATAAAGATCTTGAAATACAGACCCGGACGTGCATTTCCCCGCTACTATTTGCGTTGCAAGGGGTCAGCCAGCACCGCTTGCATTAGGCTGAGGCTAGGGGTACGCAGAGGAGTGGTAGCAAACCAGGAAGGCACGTCCTGCTCAGAGCTTGTGATGTAGGGAAGCTGGAGGCCGGCTGCGGGGAAGAGAGGCGCCCATGGGGTTGCTTAGAGGAACATGTTCCCACCGATTTGTTTCTAATTGGAAAACACATGGGAGGAAACAGTCACTGACCCAGACCGGACCTTGAGGCCTTATGCAGCAGTTTGGGGATGCGGAGTTCCAGAATGGTTGCTATGGGGCAGGGGGAAAGGCCTCGTGGGTTGCAGTTTTCTCTTTTATATATTTAGACATACTGAAACTCCTCTTGGGTCATCTTCAACTGAGCAGCTGCTCTGTAGATAAACTTTATAATTACAGACAACAGTAATTACAGTAACGTCGAGTAACAACGATAATAGTAATTTTCATTACAGATTTCACTGTCATCTACTAAAATCTGCTGCTGCTCCTACGTCCCTTCAGTCGTGTCCGACTCTGTGCGACCCAGTAGATGGCAGCACACCAGGCTCCCCCCTCCCTGGGATTCTCCCAGCAAGAACAGTGGAATGGGTTGCCATTTTCTTCAATGCATGAAAGTGAAAAGTGAAAGTGAAGTCAGTCTTGTCCGACTCTGTGCCACCCCGTGTACTGCAGCCTACTAGGCTCCTCCGCCCCTGGGAATTTCCAGGCAAGAATATTGGAGTGGGTTGCCATTGCCTCCTCACTACTAAAACCTACAGCAAAATTTAAAGCACCAAAGTTGTCTGGCCATCTGGTCGACGGCGATGACCCAGCTGCAACTTAACAGCATAAACGCCACCAGGACAAATTCGAATCGCAGGGGGAAGGCACAGCATCGCCACTCCGCACGCGTTCCCTCCGAGTCCGCCGTAGGTTGCATTTCTCTCTCCCCCATCCTCCCGTGTTCAGAGGCTCTTCTAACTAAAGACCGCGCACGGCCCCGGACGCTTTCTGTGTCACATGTTTGGCGCTTCTGACCGCGAAGCCCAGGCAGGACTGGAGCCGGGCATTGGGCGATGTTCCTACCCGTTCGCCCCGTTCCCTATTATCACCCGCGGTGAGGGAAGCCATGAGTGTGTGATCCAAGGCCGCAAAGGGAACAGAAGAGACCACAGACGGTCCCCGTGAAGACGCAGCCCGGCCTCGGACGACCGCAGAGCCTGGAGAAACGACAGTGGGCGTCGGGGAGCAGCTTCCCCACTTCCCGACTCTGCTGCGGACCGGAGCCCCAGGCGGCGAGAACCGCCTTGTTCCGTGCGTTCGTTCCGTCCTCACTCCCGGGGAGGTGGAGGGGATTCAAGGACGGCCGGGGAACCCAGCGCGGTAGCCGCCGGAGACAGGCAACTCCCAACCAAAACGGGAAAACCGAACAATGTGGAGCAGGACATCCCGCGGGGCACGGTCAGTCTCAGCCGCCAGCTATAGCCCAGGCGGTACACGGGACTAGAGAAAACGTCCCGACCGCTCTCCAGCTCCTAGGGACCGGCCCGGCCTTGCCACGCAAGCCTGCCCGTTCAAGTCGAGCGAGAGCAGGACGCGTTTAGGCACGGAGACGGCCCCGAAGCGCCCGCCAACGAGCTCTCCGAGCAAGACTCGCGCGGGCTGGCCAAATCCCGCAGGCTGGAGCGGGGTTATCGCGGAAACAAAACGAACGCCCCAAACGGTGCCCCAAGAGCCTGGCCGCCGAGCCACCAGCGCTCCGCCGTGGAAGACCCTCACTCTGCCCGCTCCGAAATCACACATATGGATGGGCGCGGGGAGATGCTGGTCGACCCGAACGAGCAGCCACACCAACTCCCTATTGCGGCGCCAGGCCGCCGCCCAAAACACCGCAGGTCCAATCTTCAGCAGGAGCAGGCGTGCCCAGGCCTCAGCGGCACCGGGGTTATCACCGCCACTACTGCCGGCCTCTGGAGCTCTCCTCCGCGTTTGCCGGCTGAATCGCAGCCCTTGTGAAGGTCGCCGAAGGACGGGAACGCTCTGCAAGCGGCCGCCGGGGGCGCACGACAACCGGTTCGAGCGTCCCCGGGACGAGGCGCCGTCGCCGGCAGGCCGCAGTGGCGCCTACCGCACGAACGCCCGAGCTCGCCGGGGGCCTCTGCCTCGGAGGGGGCTCCCCACTCGGGACAGCACGGCGCGGAGCGGCCCAGGCGGCAGAGGCCCAGGCGGCCCAGGGCGGGCGGAGAGCGGGAGGCCGCGGCGGAGAGGCCCTCCCCGCGAGATTGCAAGGCCCAGGCGAACCTGAGCAAGGGAGATTCTGCAGGGGGCTGGGCTGTGTGAACTGCAGGCTGAAACAGTGACGGTAACACAAAGAAAGAAAGAAAGCATGGAAGACGTTTCATTCTGTAATTTCAGAGTCGCGATGCTGCTGAAGTATAAAAGCCAAGGCTCAGAAGCCATAAAGAAAAGGACTGAAAATTTGACTACGTGATTGGTCTTTTAGTCTTTACCAAGCAAAGCCAGATGACAAGAAACGGGTGTACGGGAACATGTGTGCAACTACACGTATAACAGCAATGTTGACATCAGCATTACTTAATAACAGAATATTTAGAAAACATGGCAAGGGACCAGTTACGTAAACTTTCAGTGTATTCACATAACACAACACTATCAATTTGCTTTTTGGTTTATTGGTGTTATTTAAGTGAGTTAGATCTATAGGTATTAGAAAGGTATCTATGGCAAATTGTTAAATGAAAACAAAGTTCTAGCACTTCCAGAGGTGCATATATGTACGCATTTACCTTTTTAAAAAATGCAGTGGAAAAGTAAAGAGTTAGAGTAGCTAAAGCGGTTTTAAAAAGCAAGAGTCAAATCTTCCCTATAGCCTGGTGTCTGGACAGAAAGATATGCAGAAACAAAGATGGGCCACACGACGTGTTTTCCTGCTCCCTCCTACTCTAGTCTTGGGACAGGCAGCTGGCATCTCAGCCCCTCCACCTCTCTGCTCCACTAACTCCCAGAGCCCCTGCGGGCAATCAGAGCTCGGACTCTGCAGGCCTGGGATCCCTATGTCCACAGTCTCTTCCTTCAGGTCAGGAGCCTCGAGCCGTTCACTTGGCTTGCCCAATCATGCGTGCCCAGAGCTGCCGGCTCTAACACACACCTGTGTAGTCCTTCTCTCCATCAGCTTTGAGCTGATATCCCAGGGGAAGACCATTCCCCTCACAAAACAGCTGTGAACCACGGGAACAACCGGAAGTTTGCCCCTGGACCCATTATACAAACTCTGTGCACACTCAGCTCCCAAGGACACTACCCTGTTCACCGCGCTGTTTGCGTGGCATGGCCCCTGCTTACTTGAAGCATCCAGACTCACTTCTGTGGCAGGAAGAAATACGAGCCGCGCACACACGCACGCACGCACGCACATGCACAAACAGCACACACACACGCACACACACACAAACACGTACACACACAAACATAGAGGCACACACACACGCACACGCGCACACACACACAAACATAGAGGCACACACATACCCCAGGAGCCACTCTGGACCCCTGCTAGGGCTGGCAATGGTGGGAGCAGAAAAGAGATCATTGTTGCTACTTCTCAGGTCCTCTGCGCTGACAGACCCTCGTGGTTTTACTGATTTCACTGTGGAGAGTGCGGGCTTGGAGCGCCCTAGTCTGTAGTTTGCTGTCCAGCGCCCTGGGCTTTATTCGGTCCACTCTACCCTTTCTCCTCAACGCACAGTCAGCACTAAGAAATGAGAATCGACACACATTGCATTCAGTTTTCAAATTTGAACAAAGTTTAAGAACACAGAGAGAAACTGAGTTATTGTGAAGAAGGTAGTGAGAAAATTTTATTTATCCGTTTTGTAGCTACCAAAATGTTCAAATATAGTCTATAAAAGCTTAATATTTTTTAAAATTAGGAAAAGTAAATAAGCCCTCATTACTCCTTCTTGCCCATCACCACCTCTGCCCCAGCTTCCATCACACTGGGCTTGCCTGACGACATGCCTGTTCTCCTGGTTGGGGACCCTTTTCACACTCATCACTGTCATCTATGCCCGCTGCACACCTGTGGACACGGGGGCCATTCCCATAGTAAATCAGGGGGTTTTTCTCCAGTGAGCCTTAGGGGTGTTTGTTTTTTTCTTTTAATAGAAACCTCTCCCATCTGTCCTCTAAAGTCACAACCTTTACAGATGCTGTAACAAGTGGGTGTGAATGACAGAAAGAGGCTGTTTCCATATCAGTCCCTGAGCTGCCATATGCCTAACAGTGTGGTGGATGTCACTGGCATCAATATTTCCTGGGTGGTATTAGAAGATCCAGGCCGAAAGGAGAAACCGGACAATTTGGCAAGACACAGATCAAACGAGGAACGAGAGCAAGTCCCTCTCGTTGTTTCGAGGTCAAGAACTCAGCCCCCACTGTCCTCCTCTGCATCCTCACGCAGGACGGTTGAAACTGACCAGATAAAGCTGAGGAGACAGAAAGCCATCATGAGAGCCAAGCCTCTAAAGCCCTGCTGGATACTCCAGGCTGAGTCCCCAACACTCACCTGGGTGTGACCCCTCCCACCAAACCACGGGCATGCAGAGATAAGGGGAACCCTGCTCTCTCTGGGGTCAATGGTAAAACACTATGGGCTGCTGCTGCTGCTGAGTGGCTCAGTCATGTCCTACTCTGTGCAACCCTATGGACAGCAGCCCCCCAGGCTCTCCCATTCCTGGGGTTCTCCAGGCAAGAACACTGGAGTGGGTTGCCATTTCCTTCTCCAATGCATGCAAGTGAAAAGTGAAACTGAAGTCGCTCAGTCATGTCCGACTCTGTGCAACCCCATGGACTGCAGCCTACCAGGCTCCTCCATCCATGGGATTCTCCAGGCAAGAGTACTGGAGTGGGGTGCCATTGCCTTCTCCGAAAACAATATAGGCTACTTCCCACATAAACAAGGTAGTAATATTTCCATTTTACACAGAAAAAACCAAAAGTCATGAGCTGTTATACTCTGATTAGACCTATTTATTCAGTTATTTAAATAATATTCCATTCCTATGATTTACATTATCCCAGGAAACCCTTACAATGATCATGTGGGGAATCTTGACTCCGCAGAACAAACACCACTCTCAAACATTTCAATAACTAATTCTTGATCAAATGCCTCAGGCTTTGTTCTCCAATACCCACCGAAGTGGTTTACAGTTTCCCATCCTTCCTGCTGTGCCCTCCCCTGACCCTCTGGATTCAACTGCCTTCTGTCTTCTTGACTGCCCCCCATGTGGGGATCAGGCAGCTTTGGAGACTTAACCTTAGTTCCATCATCCATGGCCTCAGATATGTGGCCAAGCGACTCTGAATCTTCTCAGTGGTGGGTGAAACAACCTAAGGGGTCATGTCTTGGTGGAAGGTCAGGCACTCTGGTCGCAGATAAGCTCTTAAACCCCCCTGCACAGGAAAGAAGCAGGAGCAGGCACAGCATGAGCCCCCCGGTGGGTGTCACAGCCCCGCAGGGCAGACACGCTCGTCAAATGCAGAGGCAGCTCACTTTGGGGTGGAATCTAGTTGACACCTTCAGAGACATGGTGAAATGCTCCATGGATTTCTGCCCTTCTAAATGTTATTGGCAGAAACAGTCACCATTGCATAATTTTTGTTTAGGAGAGTATTTGTCTTTAAGGAAGAAAAGTTAAACTAATTATACTCTTCATTGAACGAATTTGTGCGCCCACTCAAAGCATATTCTGACATTAGTTGGTGCTCTCCATCTTCCAAAAAGATAAGAAATATAATCATTTGTTTCACTGCACCCTGCTCATCTCCAGGTTTTCCATTTTCCCAGAAGTGTGTGCTTCCTCTGAGTACAAGTCCCACCTACTCTCTTATCTTCAGAAGAGAGCTCAGGCTTCAGCCATAAATTCAGTCTTTGACATAAATACCTCAGATGATCTAGTGTCCCCAGGAGAATGAGAAGCTGTCCCTACTGTGGTGAGAAACCTTGGGTCTCCTCCCCAACTAATCTGCCAAGTCTGTCCCCACTCAGGGTTATTGTCCTAAATGATGTCTGTGGGCAGCAGCTGCTGTGAAAGAGAAGAGGGTCTCCAGAGACCCAGCACCGCCCCATTCTGTCCCCTGCCGCTCTAATTCTGGGTCTGGTTTCCTGTGTCCTTTATTTTACCATGGGTGCTCTTTCCAGCCATCTAGGACTTCCTTTAGAGTAGTTCTTGAAAGATTCCCCAACCACCATGGGCCTCGTTTGCCACTGCCATACTTCACTTCTGAAGCTAAATTCAGTTCTTCCAGAAAGACTGAGTCCGGGTTCTTCCCTGGACGTGCAGTGGTTAAGAATCCACCTGTCAATGCAGGGACACAGGCTTGCTCTCTGGTCTGGGAAGATCCCACATGCCACAGAGCAAGGAAGCCTGTGTGCCCGACTCCTGAAGTGTGCACACCCTGGAGCGGGTGCTCCACAGCAAGGGAAGCCGCCACAGTGAGAAGCCAGGCACCGCAGTAGAGGGGCCTCTGCAGGCCGCACTACAGAAAGCCGGTGTGCAGCAGTGACGGCCCGGTGCAGCCAGAAGACATTAATCAATTAGCTAAATTTTTAAAAGACCGAGTCCAGCAAAACAAATGAAAAAAAAAAAGATATTTCACTTCTCTTTATTTTCATGCTTCTTCTGACACTTTGCACCTGATTCTGTTGGATACTTAGGATGCTCACAAAACTCCAGTCACAGAAAAGGAGGAATGTCCACTGTGTTCAGCATCTCAGGGAAAAGGCACACATCCCTTCTGCTGAATAGTCCAAGGAGATGTGAGGGTAACAATGAACTAAAACCACCAGAAAACCCCAGGAGAAGAGCAGGCCATGGACCCCGGAGCAGCTGTCTGCTGGGTTCACTTGGGGGTAGCAGAGGGCCCGCAGGCTGGCTGGGCTTCCTGAGCCCCCAGACTGCTGGGGAAGGCTGCCATCTTTCAGTGATGATTCAGACTCCCCATCAGGAAAACCAGGCCTGATCTCGGCATGCCTGACTCAGTAAACACCCTCAGGACCCACCCTTTTGTCCTCTCTCTCGGGCAGAATGAATCGACTGCATGCAGAGTGGGCTCAGCCGCTGATCGTCCTGGGGAGCTAAGGCAGGGCTGGCCACACAGCTCACCACCCGGGGATGCTCGGGGTCACAAGGACTTACCTGTGGGCTCGGCCGCTGATCGTCCTGGCCCCCCCCCCCCCCCCCCCCCTGATCGTCCTGGGGAGCTAAGGCAGGGCTGGCCACACAGCTCACCACCCGGGGATGCTCGGGGTCATAAGGACTTACCTGTGGGCTCGGCCGCTGATCGTCCTGGGGAGCTAAGGCAGGGCTGGCCACACAGCTCACCACCCGGGGATGCTCGGGGTCACAAGGACTTACCTGTGGGCTCGGCCGCTGATCGTCCTGGGGTGCTAAGGCCAGGGCTGGCCACACAGCTCACCACCCGGGGATGCTCGGGGTCATAAGGACTTACCTGCTTCCCCATTCAGGGTGAGGAACAGCAGTGTCTGTGACAGGCAGGACGTCCCCATAAGGCAAAGGGGCAGGCCGAGTCAAGGAGAAACGACAGGAAGCTGTCCGTGCGGGAAGCTGCCCAGGGCAGCATGGCCAGCCCCTCTGTTCAGGGACAGGCGGGCGCCCTTGTCACCAGAAGCAAACGTGATTCAGCTGGGGTTCCAGGGCTGTGACTCACAGCAGGTAATGACACCAGCTTCTTGGTCCCTGAACCAGGAGGGCACTTGTGAATCTGGGATGGCCAAGGAGAGCCAAGCCAGGTGGAAGATCAGCCCACGGAGCCTGCGGACCTTGACACCCACTGGGCGGAGCACAGAGAGAAGGGCTGACCAGTCACCAACTCTCAGTGAGGGGGAGGGCGGGAAGCTTTGGCCTGAGTCTCATTCCTGGGACCTACCTACAAGGGTAAAGACTGACCTGACCATTGCTAGAGTCTTTTTAACAGAAGCCCAGGGCTCCTACTGTACCCAGTTTCTAATGGGCCAAGGTGAAGACGGAAGAAAACGTTAGCATCCTTCCTTCTTGGATTCAGTTGTAAATTCATCCAATATTTACCAGACATTTTTATCACTATGATAAAGAACAAAATCTCTCTTTGAGAAGCTCATTCTCTGCTGGTAAAACAGAAAGCAACCCCCATCACAGGGCAGTGGAGAGTCCACTCGCCCCGCCCAGGAGTCTAGAAGCCCTGACAGTCCCATGGGGAGAGGAGGTTCAGGTGAGTCTTTAAAAGTGAGACTTTTTTTAACCTGGAGGTGGAGGCAGCTAGTGTGAAGAACAGGAACGTTTGTGAAAATGAACCTCATTCCCCCCTTCTCCTCTCAGGTGCTGGACCACATGGGACCCTGGGCTGTTCTGTGAAATCCCCATGCCTCCCCCACCCCATCCCCCAGTCACAGAGCATTTCCCTTCTCTCTGTTTTCCCTGAAACATGCTTCTCTTCCAGCGACAGACAGCTCATTCCTCCACTGGCTTCCGGCCTTTACTTAAACGCTCCCTCCTGGGGGAGAGATCCCACACCACACACGGAAGGTATCAGCTCCATCCTTCTCTTCCACTTGTCCTGCCCTCTCGCTCTCTCTTATTTCTCGCATCTCTGACAGCCTCTAGGGATGGGGCTGTGGGTGAAGGGAGATGAGGGGAGAGGGTAAGGTGGTATCTTGTCTCCACAGGCATTGCTGGAAAATAAGCTGTTTTTCTTCAGAGACAAGGCATGAATATAAACTGCAGGTAAGTTGAAACTTAAATTGAAGGTATTAATAGACATTAAGTGTGAAAGACAAAAATCATGAAACCTTTTGGAGCATACCTAACAGAATGCTATTATGATGTCTGGGGGGATGAAGAACTTCTTTAAAAAGCCAAACAGATGGGTAAGCAAAAGACGGATAAATATGATCATGTTACAAGTAACAACTGCCGCTCATCAAAAGACATCACAAAATGAGGAAAGCAAAAGCCGGGGAGTGGGAGTGAATGTGCAACAAGGGTGAAGATCTTTCACCAATAAATATTTTTTTAAGGTAGATGTCAAAAACACATTAACAGGCATTGCATGGAAGGTGAAACATGGAAGTCCAAGGAACATTTAAAATGTGATCAGTTTCATTTGTGATAAATTAAATACGAGTTAAAATTGCAACAAAACACCGTCTCACAGCTCACAGTTGAGCAAACATTTGTGAGTGACTGAAAAGCCTGGCCCAGATGTGGAACAGAAGAAGCTGTCATTCTTTGTTGTAACATAGCACAGCTGGACGAGTGCACACCTTAGGTTTCATTAATTCCCATCCAACTCATAAAGTAGATACATGTGAATGATATTCTTAACAGCAAAGAGCTGCAAGCAGCTCCAACACCCAGCAACAATAGAACGGATGGATTTGGTACGTTTAAAGCGTGGACTACTATATAGCAGAGAATGAGGGAACCTCAGAAACCGATACCACACACAAAATAAATGCTATGTCACAAAAGGACAATCACTATGATTCTGCTTACACAAAGGGACAAAAGAGGGAAAGCCTGTATACTCTTTAGGAACTCGTATGCACGTGCAAATCTCAAATAAAAGGCAGGGAATGACATGGAATTGAGATATACAGAAAAATTAGAATCTTTTAAAATGAGAGTGGGTGCTGAGAACATGAGAATTTGCTTTACTCATATTCTGCAAATTATGCACTTACATTGCCTACAAGCTTTTCTTTGTATAATCTACTTCTCAGTAAGATTTGTGCCACATATCAAAATAAATTCCAAGTGGCATTTAATATAAAATTTGATACCATAAACCTTAAGAATAAAGTGTAAATATGCATGCAATCTTGAGATGGGGAAGACCTTGATAAACTCTGGTGGACTGGGTTGTGTCCCCCCAGGTAGATGTGTTGACGCTCTAACCTGCAGGGACTCAGAATGTGACTGTATCTGCAGACAGTTTCTAAAGAGATAAATAAATGGAGGCCTTAAGTTGTGCCCTAATCGAGTATGACTCTCGTCCATGTAGGAAAAGGAAACTGAACACAGAAAGAAACCACAGGAATGGGTGCACACAGGGGAGGGGCAAGTGAGACCCAGAGAAAGGCGTTGTCTGCACGTCAGGGAGCAAGGCCTTGGGAGAATCAACCCCAAGCACACTATGGTCTTGGATGTCCAGCCTCTGGAGCTGCAAGAAAACAAATGTCTGCCCTTCAGGCTTCTGGGGATGCGCTATTTTGTCATGGCAGCCCCAGCAAACTAATAAATAAGCGTTACATTGAAAGCCAGAGCACGCAGGAAAGTCTTCATGGGCTTTGCTACAACATCGCCAAACACTTACATGTCAAAGAGGAAACGGAAAGTTACAAACTCAAAACTATAATACACTTGACAAAAGTCTGACATTGCCAACACATAGCTCCTAGAAGTGTGTAATAAACCAAGCAATCTAGCAAAAAGTTTGGCAAGATCCATAAACTGAAATGCTCATTAAAGAAATACAAATGCTTGTTGGAAGACAGAAAAAAAAAACGTCAACTTCCCTCAACAAATTAAGGCTGAGATATTATTTTGTCTTCTATTAAGAGACAAGTGCCTCATAAAAGAATACCATACACATTTAACAAATATTGTAGCCATCATCCTTGGCAGATCTAAGTATTCAACATTCCTTCTTGTTTGGTCCTTTGATGGTACATACAGATCAAAGAGCGGTAAAAATGACTTATGCTTGGCATGGAAATTTTAAGTCTCACTCCTGGGAATTTATACCAAGTAATTAGGTAAATATTTTGACTATTAGAACATGTACTGTAAAATGAGAAATAATCTTTATTCTCAGCTTAAGGATTTGGTTAAACAAAGTATAGCAACTTTCACACCATGGAAATGTTTAAATTGGAAAGGAAATAAACCAAAATATGAAGCAAGATCATCTCTGATAGGTAGATTTTCTGAATTGTATACAAATAAATTTAAATGTCTTCTTTTCTAGTTATCAATATTTTTCAAAGTTTGCTACAATAAAATACAGATGGCTTTGATAATAATGTGGTGGTGGTTTCATCACTAAGTCGTGTCTGACTCTTTGTGAACCCATGGACTGTAGCCCACCAGGCTCCTCTGTCCATGGGTTTCGCAGGCAAGAATAGTGGAGTGGGTTGCCATTTCCTTTGCTGGGGGATCTTCCCGACTCAGGGATGGAACCCATATCTCCAGCACTGCAGGCAGATTTATTACAGCTGAGCCTCCAGGGAAGCCCAGGAAATCTATAAAGTCACGTCAAAGAGACATGAAAGCAGCTGATGAGGGATCTGAGTAGAGAGGGAAGCAGACCCCCCCACCAGGTGACCTGAGTCGAAGGGGAAGCAGACCCCCGAGGCGACCTAGGCAGAGAGGGAAGCGGACCCCCGTGGGTCTGAGCAGAGTGGGAAGCGGCCCCCCGTGGGTCTGAGCAGAGTGGGAAGCGGCCCCTGTGGGCCTGAGACTCAGGGACCGGACTCATCTGCATTTGAATCCTGGTCACTCTCACTTGCCCTGTAATCTTGGCTCGGTTTCTAAAAGTACCAGAGTGTGAGCTTTGTCAGCTGCCTCAGAACCTTGTTTGCTGAACTCAGAGGGCTCAGAGTGGGCACAGAGAAAGGCTGCTTCTCACCAGCTCCTCCAACCTTGTACAGTGAAAAGTAAATTTTTAAAGTTGAGAGTAATGAGGTCTGAACCAAGGGGGATGCAAAGTAGAAACAGACCAGGTGGATGGAAAGAATCCAAAGCAGGACCAGAATCCAGAGGATGCTAAGCATGGTCACCCTGCGCTCAGTATCACGAGTCATTCCCTGGGGTTTGGAGGGATTGCTAGCTACCCTCACTATACTAGCTACCCTCAATATGTGAAGAACTGACTCACTGGAAAAGACCCCGATGCTGGGAAAGATTGAAGACAGAAGGAGAAGGGGACAACAGAAGATGAGATGGTTGGATGATATCACCGATTCGATGGACATGAGTTTAAGTGAACTCCAGGAGTGGGTGATGGACAAGGAGGCCTGGTGCCCATGGGGTCACAGAGAGTTGGACCTGGCTGCATGACTGAACTGAACTGCGCTACCCTCATAGAAGTGCCAATACATGTCTTATCTCATGTAATTTTTCACACAGCTCTATGAGCAATAGGATTGTCATTTCTACTCCAGAAGTAAAGAAACAGATGATTAAAGACATTAGGTGTCCTGTCCAAAATCACACAAGTAGAGAGGGGCAGTGATAGGATGTGCATGTTTGTGTGACTCAGAGCCAGCTCGTGTTCGCCCTGCTCACACAAGCACAGTTGCTTCAGGCTTGTGCACTGAGAATGACTGGCTTCTTACCTCTGCATTTGATAACACATTGCTGTCACACTCAGCTAGGCATCAGAAGAAAGAGAAAGATGCAAAGCTAAGTTTACATGGGGCACGTTGTGATATAAGGTCATTTTTTTTTTCCTGGTTACACTTTTCCTCCAGTGGTGACCCCCCCCCTCCCCGGTTCTGGATGCTCATCTTTGAGGGACGGCGCTCATCTGGTGGTGAAGCTGCAGGCGCAAGGCCCCAGGAACCCCTTGTGCATCACCCTCTCTCAGCTCAGCTGTCTCCAGAGCATCTCCAGATCTGAGTAAGATCACGAGCACATAGCCCTCCCAGCTGTTTCCCTGAGGCTCCTCTGCCTGCAGTCCCTTCCTGCCCCCAGGGAGGGCCTTTCTTATCTACCCACATCTTCCCTTCCCTCTTTCTCAGAGAGTGCCTTCTGAATTGCGTTTCAGAGGATACATATTATCGAATTACCTTTCTTCATTCTAACTCCCTGATACAATGAAGTTCTTCCAACCAGTAGGGAGTCCATGTTTCTTTTAAAAAGATACATTTTTTAAAGAAAACATTTTAAATTAAAAAAAATTCTTTCTACCAGTAGGGACCCATGTATCTTTACAAAAGATACATTTCCCTACCTGTTTTCATTTCTTACAGCTGGTATAACAAATGAGCACACGTTCACTCTTTCATCCGTCTAGAGAAGTCCGATGCGGATCTTGCTGCGCGGACAGCGACGTGCCGGCGGGCTGCCCTCCTTCTGGAGGACCTGGGGGTGCTCTACCTAGGGGTCGCCGCACTGCTCGCCTGTGGGCCCAGCAGCCACTTCAGCCCCGCGGTGGCTCACGTCCTCACGGCTCCTCCACCAGCTGTGACCCTCCTGACTCCCTCTCTGACTTCTGAGGATCCTTGGGACTACGTTGCACCCTCACCAGTGACCCGAGGGCCTCCGGGTGTAGATCCTTTCTTGAACCACACCCACACAAGTCCCTTTTGCCCTGTGAGTTAACAATCACAGGTTCTGGGGATTAGGACCCGGACATCTTTAGGGGGAGGGAAACTGTTGATCACACTACTCTCTCTGCACAACTTGGGAGAAAATTACTCTAAACAATTGCAAAGTCCCTTCACAACAGCTCAGAGTATCATCACCTACTAAAATATGACACAGATAACACAACAGTTGGGTCATAATGTGGGTCACAATAAACAGGCCTAGAAGAATGCTTTCCTAATTTTTCACCAGCGAGAAACGAGGATCAGGTTGCATTTGGGTGACACCTGTCGCCGTCGTTTCCTGAAGCGTGAGGTCGGGGAGGGTGTGTGGGGTCTGCACAGACAGGGCTGAGGCGGGAGAGGTCCCGGTGAACACAGGCTCGGAATCCAAGGGACAGCGAGGCCTCTGCAGGCTCAGGCAGGAGGAGCCCCGGACGTCAGGGTGGGAGCTGGGTGGGCAGGATGCGGCTGCGGGTGCGGGGGTCCCTGAGACGCCGAGTCCTCTCACCACCGATTTGTGCCAGGGCCCCACTCTTTAACTCCTAGTCACCCCGTGATGTCCTGGTCTACAGCGTCCATTCAGCACAGAAGCGCAGCGGATTAGCAGCAGCGTGGCAGGACTGCAGAGGGCGGCTCGGCCCGCTGACATCAAGAAGCACTTGAGAGGCAGCACCGATGCTGAGCCCGGTTTCCCGGGAGACTCCTTCCGCCCCGGCCGTCGGCGATCCCCAGCCCCGGAGCTTCCCGCTCGGGTCCTCTGCTGGAGAGGGGCCCGGGCGCCCGCACGTCTGAGCCCTGGGCCTCGCGACCGAGCTCGGGTGTGCCGCGCGCCCCTTCTCCCGGTCTTCCGGTCCCAGTTCCCCCAGCGGCCGGAGGCCCAGGTTCGGGCTCCGGGAAGCGAGCGGGCGGGGATGAGCGGCCTTGTCGGTGGCCGCGTGCGGGGAGCGGGTGCAGTTTCTCCCCGCGGGGCCGAGCCCGGTTGGTCGGAAGCCCTGAGCCTGGCGAAGGATCCGCTGTGTCGCCGGCGGGATCCCCGGGTCCTCCGCATCTCCCGCCCGCGGGGGATCGGAACCGTCTCCGGGGCACGGAGACCGCCCCGCTCTCTCCTCGCCGCCTCCCGGCTTCTCGGGGCGCCCCCGGCTCCCGGGTTCCAGCGGCGGACAGGGGCCCGGAGCTCCTGCGGGGACGGGACCCCAGATCCCGCCCGGCCCTGGGCCCTCCGTGCGCGCCGCCTGCCCCGCGGGCGCAGCTTTCCGGAGCGGCCGGCCGAGCGGCAGCCCCAGCCAGGGAGATGCGGCCGCTGGAGGCGCCGTCGGACGCGGACACGGGGCCGCCTGGGCTTCTGGCTCCGCCGGCCGCCCCAGCTGCAGCCCGAGGGCCGGGGGACACCAAGCGGGGCGGCTTCGCCGTCTGCCCGCCGAGCGCAGGGGCGGCCCCGAAACTACGACTTGGGGTCAACTGCACGCGCGCCGCTTCTTTGATCCATGTCTCTGGTGTGAAAGAACCCAAATGTCCCACCCTGGGCGGAAGAAAGGTTCTTTATAAAGGTTTTGTAGAAGGCGTTCTTTCTCTGGCCAAAATAAGAGGGTTGGTGACTTGAAACGCCACCGTCACCCACGCTGTTGGCGGTGAGTCTGAAGGGCAGGTCTGAGCCCGACCCGCTGTGGGTGCGCGGAGCACAGAGCAGTGCCCGCCTCGGCTGCTCCTCAGCCATCAGAGAGTCAGACTCTCAGGGCTGGACTCCAGCTCCAGGGCTGGGGCTGGAAAGGCGGCTTCTGTCCCGCTGGGAGCCTCAGTAGGTACTGACGGCCTGATGGGTGAGGAACTGTGCCCAGCAAGTAACTGCTGCTCAAAACTCGATGGGCGCCAGCGCGCAGCAGGAAAAGGGGTACCGGACAGGACAGCTTCTCTCCCTGCTGGAGGCTGGGATGCACAGATGAGGTTGTTGCAGCAAAAACAGAAATGCAGTGTTTCCTGTGCTGAGAACAAGGAAAGGAAACAGCGAAGACTAGAGGAGAAACGTGGCCGGTCGCCAAAGAGCTAATCACTCCTAGTTTTACTTGAGGTGTTTCTAACCTGTGTGTCTGTAACCAGGAGTCCCCTGATCCTGCGTACTTTCCATCCTGCACCACGTTTCTGCTCTCCCTGCACCCTCTTGTAGCAAGTCACCCCTTAGAGCCGTTTGCATTTCGGGAGGAAGGTGGCAGGCTGGCAGACCCAGGAGACCCAGGCTGTACGCAGTCTCTCAGGTCCCCCAGGAGGGGACAGGGCCCTGTTCCTGGGGGGCTAGCCTGCTGTGTGCTCCCCTTGGCCAGCTGAGGAGTAAAGCCGTCTACTTCTACCTAAGTTCCGTCTCTGTATTTTTTAATTGAGCATTGGTGGGCAGAGAAAGGCGAGATTTTGGCAGTAACAAGGCGGCCACACATGAGTGGGAGCCGGGGGTGGGGGGCAGGGGGGTGGAGTATCCTGGGGCGGGGGAGGACTTGAACCCCTCACAACTCAGGCAGCTTTTGGTAATTTGGGTTTTGTTTTCTGAGTATAGGTTTCATAGTTACAGCACATAGCTCAATCACTCTGTTTTGGAATGGTGGTCTCTATGGGTGGGAGCGTCCACTATAAATGGATAGAATAGGCCATTGCATCTTACATCCCATGGACCAAATTCCACTCCCAGATTGTGCTGGTAGGGCCTGAAAGCTAAAAATGATTTTTATACCTTTAAATGGTTGAAAATAATTCTTAAAGATAGTATTTGCAGCATGAAAATTCTATTCATTATACTCATATTCATCCAGATTTCATTGTCTATAAGTAATGTTTTCTTGAAACAGGCTCTTCATGTACTTCTTATCTGTGGTGCTTCTTGGATACAATGACTGAGCTGAGTGGATCCAACAGATGTCATGTGGCAAAGCTAAAATATTTACTCTCTGGATCTTTATAGAAGTTTGCCCACCTCCATTATAGAAATATGGTAGGGCTTTTTGTTTATTTGTTTGTTTTTAACACATATGCTGAGAACTATACTTTAGAAACATTGTGAATTTTGTTCACATTACAGATTACTGTGAATTTAGTTCACATTACATTGTGCATTTTTTTCTTTGGAACAAACCTCCTGTGGGTAGATGTCCAGCTGGTTACATCGCTCTCAGAAATCTCACCAGAATGAACACTGGGCCTGTGTACTCAGTTGCTACTCAGCTGCTAAGTTGTGTCTCTTTGTGACCCCATGGACTGTAGCCCTGCAGGCTCTTCTGTTCCTGGGGATTCTCCTGGCAAGAATAATACTGGAGTGGGTTGCCAGGCCCTCCTCCAGGAGATCTTCCCAACCCAGGGATCGAACCTGGGTCTCCCTCATTGCAGGTGGATTCCTTACCATCTGAGCCACCAGGGAAACCTCTCAGGAGAATGGTCAAGCTGAATCGAGTTCTCAGAGTGATGTTTACTCTACTTTCTGTCTCAAATGTCACCCCTTAATGGAATCTCCCAGCCTTTTCTGCCTTGATTTGTCCAATTTTCCATCTCTGCCTGCCCCCTGCCCCCAGAGGGACTCTCTGCATTCCTTCCAACCTATGCTTCCTACAGCAGAAAATGCAACTAAAAAAATAAAAAACACCCAAATCCTCCTTAAAAATTTCAGTAGTTTCTCACTACCACCAGACCCACGATTCCAGGACCTTCCATGAATGACCCTTGTGTTTCTCCTCATGCTAATCTCCCTGCCATCCTGGGCTTCTTTGAGTGCCTGGTACCGTACGTTTCCCCCTGAGTCAAGGCTTTATATATGCCGCTCCTCCTGCCTGGGGAGCTCCTCTCCCTACCCCTTGTTCCACCAGCTCCCCACCATTTCATCTTCATGTTCAGTACTCCTTGTTCAGGGGAGTCTTCCTAACCCTTCCACCAGCTCCCCGAGCACCTGCATTCCCCCTCTGTCACATTCATCAGATTGCCAGTTCTAATGTAATCTCCTGCTGGACGGAAAACTCTGGGAGAGCAGGGCTGTGTCTTGCTCGTGGTTCTTTCCTGGCTCCTGACACATTGATTCTCGGTCACTGTTGAATGGATGGTTGAAGGATGAGTGACAGGGGTGTGCTGGGAGGGGCCTGGCTCTGCGATGATCTGGAGATGCCACACATCTTCAGAGGATTTGGAGACTGGATAAGGTAATTGCTAACATTCATCAACTCAGACATGTATTAATCTTTAGGCTTACCCCCAGCCTGTTCCATTTGCTTCTAGCTATTTGGTTGAACATTCCTTGTACTGAACTTGAGATTCAAGATTAGGTTGTGGATAAAAGAGTTAAAAGTGACAGCTGCTTGGTACACACATAAAATAATCTGCATAATGTCTGAGATCTTTCTCCAGCTACAGAGCTCAGAGAATAGCCACCAAAACCACATAGTCATGCACTTGGCCACATAGTTTCCTGGGTCCTAAAGCACTGTTGGAGAAGGCAATGGCACCCCACTCCAGTACTCTTGCCTGGAAAATCCCGTGGATGGAGGAGCCTGGAAGGCTGCAGTCTATGGGGTCGCTGAGGGTCGGACACGACTGAGCGACCTCACTATCACTTTTCAGTTTCATGCATTGGAGAAGGAAATGGCAACCCACTCCAGTGTTCTTGCCTGGAGAATCCCAGGATGGCGGAGCTGGTGGGCTGCCATCTATGGGGTCACACAGAGTCAGACACGACTGAAGCGACTTAAAAGCAGCAGCACTTACATGTGGCATCTTAAAAAAATAAATAAATAAAAAGCTAAGCACCAAGGTCCTCAATCCAGGGCACAGATTGGTGTTTGCAGAAGGTGGGCTGTGGGTGTGTGAAGTAGGTGAAGGTGGTCAAAAGGCACAGACTTCCAATTACAGAAAAGTAACTCCTGGGATCATCATGTGCAGCATGGCAACTATAGCCAATAATACTATTTAAAAAATTATTCTGTGTATTTGAAAGTTGCTGAAAGAGTGGATCTAAAAAGTCCTCATCACACACACAGAAGATGTCGCAGTGTGAGATGATGGGCGTGAGATGGACTTATCATGGCGATAGTGTCACAATATATACAGATAGTGTGTCATTATGTTGCACACCCAACATGAGCATGAAGGGGTGTGTCAGCTATGCGTCAATTAAACAGAAAATGCTGGAAGGATGACGTGCCGCCCTCACAGTTGCTGAGAAAGGTAAAGCTCTGAGCTTTGCATCAGGGTCTGCAGGCTTCCCTTCCTCTCAGTAAAGTGAAGGATGCTTACGGCCTTGGAGGCAGCGGATGGGACAGGCCTGGGGCTCTGCATTTCTCACACGTTCCCAGGAAATGCCAGTTCCTGCGGATCCCGGGCTGCACTTTGAGTAGCAAGGTGTCAGAGCTCCGGAGGGTGGAGATTAGCTGGGCTGGTTTCTAAGGGATCCAGTTACACTTATGAGTACAGCACAGGGGCTTTGTTGGCCTCCGTTCCTGACAGTGCAAAATAGCTGGGGGTGAGCCGAGGTGGTGTTTCCCTTGCAGAGGAGAGGAAATGGCAACTTTCACCAGACTGGAAATGATGCTGTTTCATGTTCACATATATGGATCTCCTCAGACAAATGGGGCCCACCAGCAAAGACCTTCAGAAATAAGGGCAAAAACACGATTATGACTTTTAAAGTATTATTTTGGAGTGCTATCCACAATGAATAAACTAGATTAAAGGACATGATTTTATGTCACAGCTCAAGTGGTTCTATTGCCTAGGAGCTTTTTTTTTTAAGTTTTATCTTGAACCCTTAGAAGTGTCTACAATTACATGAGGGCTTGACAGATTGCGTCACTGCTTGTTCAAAACTCTGATGGCAAATAAAATATACAACGACAGGAAGGACCCTTTACTACTCTTGTTAAAATATGGAAGGTCCTTCCTGGGAAGCTATACATTCTTGGTCACCGCGAGGAGTAGAAAGCGAGCCTGCAGAATTCACAGCTGGGCCACAGGAGAGGAGCCGGCTGAGCTCCTGACCCTCTCAGCCCCTCTGATAGAGGCTCTGTCTGACCCCCCGGACCCTCAGACATGCCTCCCGAGGGTCACAGACCCTGAGAGGCCTGGTGTGGGTCCCCGTGTTCTCCTCTGACCTGGGGGAGGGAGGGAGCGGTGGGCTCAGGAGAGACCCTGGGCGGGAGTGAGGCCCGCGGCCGAGCAGCGCCACGCGCGGAGGGACACCATCCGCACGCTCCGCTGTGTCGGCTGCCACGTGTGTAAGACGAGCTGCCCGGCTGCTCTTGGGGGTTTCTTGATTCTTCAACGGTCCTTGGGCCTCAGCAACATTGGCAGAAGTCAGAAATGTGTTATTTCAGGCAGCTCTGATGACTCAGTGGTAAAGAATTTGCCTGTCAACGCAAGAGC
This sequence comes from Capra hircus, assembly GCF_001704415.2. Classification (NCBI taxonomy): domain Eukaryota; kingdom Metazoa; phylum Chordata; class Mammalia; order Artiodactyla; family Bovidae; genus Capra; species Capra hircus. The sequence goes on along the minus strand of NW_017189754.1, from coordinate 545 downwards.
CACAGGTTTGATCCAGAAAGATCCCGCACGCCGTGGAGCAGCTAAGTGCACACACCAGACTATTGCTCCCGCAGAGCCCGGAGCCACAGCCCCTGACGCCCGTGCCTCCCAGAGCCTGTCTCTGCAACAAGAGGGCGGGGGAGTTTCGAGTGAAAGCTGCTCCCCACAGCGCGGACAGTGCCTGGTGAGACCCGGATGGCCGAAGCCTGGGGGGAGCCACAGCCTCCAGTCTCCGTGCAGGTGAGCAGGGAGCACCTCCGGGCCTGAAAGAGTCGTGGAGAGTCGTGGGGCCTGGATTCCTGTCCTCAGGAAGCCCTGGGCCTAAGAGGGGCGTCAGACGACATAATGCCCGCCCCCCCCGGTGGCAGGTGCTCACCGAGAAAAGGCACACAGGACCAGAAGAGAGACAAGGAGTACGACACAGCCGAGGGAGTCAGAGGAAAATCAGCAGAGCAGATGGTTTCCAAGCCAAGGCCTCGGAGGAGTACAGTTTCATTTCCCCAGGCCAGGCCCAGTGGCAGTGCAACAGAGAGCAGGCTCCCCCA
>NW_017189753.1:0-32573 GCF_001704415.2 Capra hircus | reverse complement strand
TACTATAAAGTAATTTATCGTCCAATGAAATAAATATAAAAATTATTGAAATACAGTTGATTTACAATGTTATGTTACTTTTAGTTGTTCAGTTCAGTTCAATTCAGTCACTCAGTCGTGGTCCGAATCTTTGCAACCCCATGAATCACAGCACACTAGGCCTCCCTGTCCATCACCAACTCCCGGAGTTCACTCAAACTCAGGTCCATTGAGTCGGTGATGCCATCCAGCCCTCTCATCCTCTGTCGTCCCCTTTTCCTCCTGCTCCCAAGCCCCTCCAGCATCAGGGTCTTTTCCAATGCGTCAACTCTTCGCATGAGGTGGCCAAAGTATTGGAGTTTCAGTTTCAGCATCAGTCCTTCCAGTGAACACCCAGGACTGATCTCCTTTAGGATGGACTGGTTGGATCTCCTTGCAGTCCAAGGGACTCTCAGAGTCTTCTCCAACACCACAGTTCAAAAGCATCAATTATTCGGCACTCAGCTTTCTTCACAGTCCAACTCTCACATCCATACATGACCACTGGAAAAACCATAGCTTTGGCTAGAAGGACCTCTGTTGGCAAAGTATATCTCTCTGCTTTTCAATATGCTCTCTAGGTTGGTCATAACTTTCCTTCCAAGGAGTAAGCGTCTTTTAATTTCATGGCTGCAATCACCATCTGCAGTGATTTTGGAGCCAAGAAAATAAAGTCAGCCACTGTTTCCACTGTTTCCCCATCTATTTGTCATGAAGTGCTGGGCCCAGATGCCATGATCTTAGTTTTCTGAATGTTGAGCTTTAAGCCAACTTTTTCACTCTCCTCTTTCACTTTCATCAAAAGGCTTTTTAGTTGTACAGCAAAGTAATTCAGTGATATACAGATAGATAGATAGATAGATAGATAGATAGATAGATAGATAGATAGAGATATTCTTTTTTTCAGATTTGTTTCCACTATAGGTTATCACAGAGTATCCTTTTCCTTTATAAGTTATTACAGAGTATAGTTCACTGTACTATATAGTAGGTCCTTGCTGATTATCTATTTTATATATGGTAGTGTGTATATGTTAATTCCAGACCGGTAATTTATCCCTCTACCACCTTTCCCCTTTAGTAACCATAAGTTTGTTTTCTAGATCTGTGAGTCTGTTTCTCTTTATAAATAAGGTTATTTGTACCATTTTTTCTTTCCAGATTCCACATATAGACAATATCCTATGATATTTGTCTTTCTCTGACACGACATTTTTGAGAGACAATATTATCTAGGACTTGTAATATATCAATGTGCTATCGACTAAATGCTATAGTAGCCCAAGTCAGAATTCTGACTAACTACCAAGAGCAGAAACTTGAGGGACGTTTATCAGGTAAATATGTTTGAGCTTTCTTAGAAGCACTCAGACACCAAAAGGAACATGCCTGTCAGAAACAAAAATTTGAAATGCAACGAAAGCCGAATCGACCACATGTTATCTAAGAATCAGGTTGGAGGAATGCTAAAGAAAATGATTATTCGCCAATGGTGTTAGATTTTGTACTTTAAATAACAATGAACACATTTCAAAAAGGCTATGCCAGGTTTCATTCTGAGTGTATATGCCATGTCCACAATCCATGTTACAGACAAAGCCGTTTCATTGTTATTTCACATACAAGGAGCTTCATGATCTGGATTTGACCTTCTTCCGTGTCTACATAGCGTGTAAATTGCACACATGAAAACTGCAAAAACTACAGTGAGATACTTGTATTTTGAAGAAGTAGCTATTTTTATATTACTTACATTTCTGTGTCTGAATAAATGGCAGCACTTAAGTATACTATACTACCTTTAGTTACTTCTGGTTCTTCAAAACTTACCTATACTTTTCCTTGAAATCAACATATCCCAACTCAAGTGCACCCTAGGTCTGACAAACCTGTGCTTATACGTATAATCAAACTTATCACACTAATGCATTTATTGCTAAATAGTTAGCCTGTACTATTCCACTGCCCTGAAAGTTCCTCAAGGGTAAGAATTATATGCCCCTGGCTTTCTCTGTACAACAGACTATCAAACTGCCCAGAGTAGGCATTCTTTCGACAAATGATTTAAGAGTAAATGTCAGACGGAATAGTATGCACAGTTGCCTGTATAACAAATTATTTCCCAGAATCACTGATGACAGATTATAGCTTGTCCTAAGAAAATGAAATCTAGAAGAGTTAAATCAGAATCTTTTGGGACATGCCTGGTAATCCAGTGGTTAAGACTCTGTTTCCAAAGCTGGGGACACAGGCTTATTCACTGGTCAGGGGACTAAGATCCTACATGCCACAGGACCAAAAAAATTAGAATCTATTCTCTTATGAGAATGATAGAAGGAAATTTCTAATTTCACCTGGGCTGGAAAAGTGAATCAGAAAGCTAATTTGGGTAAGAATTTCATTTAGTATATAGTGATTTACTATATTGCAACCCCTAGATAATATTGTCACTTAACAATGTTACCTATCACATCCTGAAAGGTTCTTAGTATTTTATATACTATATCCTGTATGATCTATATGTGAGATGCTCAACATAACTCTAGGACATCCATGGGTGAAGTGGGCATCTTTACAGAGGGACAGTCAGATCATTTCTCTTGATCCTTCATAGGTTAATTGTTGAACAAAACCTACATCTAAAATTAAATGTTTATGCTCTAATCAAGGTTACTTGCTAAATAAAATGACACATGATGAAGCTTTCCCCCTGCCTTTAAAAGGACAGTAAAAGGTTATGAAATATGCCATAACCTAAGTTGCTGGAGGTATGATGGCTCCAGAGTTGAGAAAAAGTGTTCCTGAGCACAGTCTTGATGATGAAGTTAAGTCAAGAGGAGGGCTTCAAAGGTTAGCGATCAAGTGAGAAAGTCAAAGAAGGGAGACTCTGGAATGACAGTAGATGAGATGATTGATGGAAAGTCCTGGAGAAGGGAGGGTAGAGGCACTTCAATACTTGATAGTCTAATTTTCCACTTTTAAGTGGTGTGATGTGATTCTCTTCCTCAGTGTTTACTAAATTAAGTCCAGCTCTGGTCATTTGTTCCCTAGCAAGGGAAAGCACTAAGGCAGCATTCAGTATGGGAAGGGCTTCACCAAAGGAAAAAGTGAGCGAAGATTAAGTGTTCAACCAAAAAAAAAAAAAAAAAAAGAAAAGAAAAAAAAGAAATTGAAGGCACTCAGGAGAAACACTTTCCCTTCTCAATGACTCTTTACATTCTAACCCCCCTTATCATCTTCTCTGATGATACAGAATAAAACAAAGGTGTTTGCATGTAAGTCTATAAATTCATATGTTTCTAATGTCAGCACACAGCAAAAGGAAGTTAAAGAATCAATATATAATGAGTGAATCAAACTGCTGGTTGCAGAGGATTTTGATTATGTTTTCCTGGCCACACAATCATGTCACTTTTTCACATGTCTCTCAAGCTTGTAGTTGTCATTTGGGGATCACTTCTCCTCAAAAGTCTATTACATTCATCTATTCAGCTAGCTACCATCAACTTCTACTGTACAAAGGGTAAGACTTTGGGGAAGTAATGTTAAAAGAGACCCCATATTCAAAAAGAAGAAGAGTTATTTTTTATTTGCAGATCTATAAGATGAGATAGAAGGCTCTGCAGGAAAGAGTAGAGTCCCCAAAGAATGGAGACATCCAGTTAACTTTATCTTATTTGCCATGTTAGGAGAAGGAACCCAGGTCACATGACTCAGGCCCCAAGCAGCCTAAAACATTCCAAAGCCATGGACCATTTCGTGGAGCCTGATGGAGCCATATGTTTGATCTTTTCTTACTGAACTAAGGTTTAAAGCAGACCTAAAATTTTATCTGAAACAGTCCTTGGTGTTATCAACTAAAACAGTGAAAGAAAAATGCTTAAAAGTCATTTCCACTAAGTTGGGAGCAGTTTGACACAGGAATTCTTAAATATACTTGAGCAGTACTTGATGAAACAAGCGCAATTTACAAAATCAAAACCAAAGAAGGTCTTAAATTTTTCAAAATCAAACTGTCTTTGGAAATGTTCTGTGCATATTTTCACCATCACTACAGTGAAAAAACAAGCAATTAACCAGGAGGGTAAAGGAAAAGTAGACGTCATGGCCATGAGAACTAAAAACTAAATTTATCTACAAAAGTAACTTGGTGTTGGGGAGTTCAAATTCTGGATCTCCCTTTTAGTAGATGAGTGAGAAAATAATTTAATTTCTCTGTAATCTACATTCCTCAACCATAAGATGTCAAAGTGAGAAGATCATAAAAAAAAAATAGGTTTTCTTTCTTTGTCAAATTTATGGTTACTGAAGAGGAAAGAGGGAAAGGATAAATTAGGAGTTCATGATTAACAGATACACACCACTATATATAAAATAGATTAACAATAAAGACCTACTGTATAGCACAGGGAACTCTACTCAGTATTCTGTAATATCTTTGTCAAATTTATGGTTACCGAAGGGGAAAGGGGGGAAGGGACAAATTAAGAGTTTGGGATTAATGGATACACACTATTATATATAAAATGGGTAACCAATAAATAACTAGTATATAGCTCAGGGAACTCTACTCAGTATCCTATAATAACCTGAATGAAAAAGAACCTGAAAAATAATAGCTATATGTATATGTATAATGGGGCATTTCCCTGTTGGCTCAGCTGGGAAAGAATCCACCGGCAATGCAGGATACCTGGGTTCGATCGATCCCTGGGTTGGGAAGATCCCCTGGAGAAAGGAACAGCTACCATCTCTAGTATTCTGGCCTGGAGAATTCCATGAACTACATAGCCCATGGGGTCACAAAGAGTCAGACACAACTGAGTAACGTTCAAAAAATACATATATGTATGTATAACTCTATCACTTTGCTCTACACTTGAAGCTAACAAAACATTGTAGATCAAGTGCACTCCAATATAAATTTTTTAATCAAAAAAAGGATCTACTGTATATCACAGGAAACTAGAGTCAATAGCTTGTAATAATCTATAAGGAAATAGAATCTGAAAAAGATGTGTGTGTGTGTGTATGTGTGCCTGTTTGTACCGTACACCTGAAACTACCACTACATTTTAAACCAACTGTGCTTTGATTAAAATACAAAAGAATAAGTGGGTTGTTATGAAGGTTAAATTGATGTTCAATAAGCATAAATTCTCTATTTTTACTGGCAATAATAGGGTTGGCTGGTGGCTGGGTCATTCATCAGTGAGACAATGCAACAATAAAGAAACCGTCTGTGTAATTACACATCCCTATTTCCCATATTTTTTCCAAAAGCCTACATTCTACACATTATAGAAATGCCAGCTAAATGCAAAGCTAAATATTACATTTCATTCTTACGTTGAAAATGGAATGTTGAGAATATACGATGATGGTGTTGCCACATGCTTTACGTTACAAACTTTAGTAATAGCCCTGAAAGTACTATGACTGGCAAGTTCCAGAGTTAAAAACGATCACCATCATTAAGAAGCCTTAGTTCATATGGAATTTCTCATTCATGTTCGTTTATTTTATGGGATATTTTATGCATCTCTTAGTGGGCTTCCTGCACAAGTGCAGAGAGATCTGCGTTCCATTACCATTCATCCTTGTCAGCATCACAGTTGCAAAAGTGTCGAATGTCCAGGCAGCTCTCATCCAGGCCACAGTCGCATTGCTGAACTCCAGGAGGGGCGCCTCCCCAGTAGGGTTGCCTTTCATTGGACCGCCCAATCCACCAAGTCAATGGAGTTCCATCTGAAAGACAAGATGCTTCACAAGTCAGAATGGAGCAAGCTTGACATAGCACAGAGGGTGTCACAGAAACTGAGATGAAAATGTCTTGAAGAATATATGTACATTGTATGTACATGTATACAAATTCTTTTCATGAAAGTATTTATATAAATATTTGTGTATAGATATCTATGTGTATACATACATACACATACATACACACACACATATATACAGAGAGGCAAGGAAAGAGAGAAAGAAAGAGATAGGAAAAAATGAGAAAAAAGGAAAGAAAAGGGGGAAGAAAGAACAGAAGAAAAGCAAGCAAGGAAGGAAGAGAGCAAAGAATATATATATATATATATACACACACACACACACACACACATATCTCCCTCCCTCCCTCTCTTCCTTCCTCTTTTCCCTTCTGTTTCTCCCTCCCCTTTCTTTCTTCCTTTTTTTCTTTTTTCTTTTTCTCCTTCCTCTTTCTTGCTCTCTCTCTCTCTCTCTCTCTCTATATATATATATATATATATATATACACATATATATATACAGAAAGAGATATATCCATACCCATATATATATATATATAGAGAGAGAGAGAGTGTGTATATATATATACACTTTTGTGAAAAGTATCTCTAGAGAAGAATATTGAGTTCTCACAATGTTCAGACACAGAGTCACAAGCTCAAATGCTAATCAAATCTGGCAGGCATATCACAATTGAGTACACTGAGCTAGATTTTAGACCAACTAAATTGAATATATACAAAAACCAATTTTCTTTTAAAGTTACAAAAGGATAAACAATAGCGTGAGGGCCAAAATTACCCTGATCTTAGTTCTCAGTGGAGAGGAGTACACATGGAAGTCAGGAAGGGAACGTTGGCTCAGAGGACAAGATGGCTCTGTTTTACCCCCCCCACTGATTTCTGTCATGACAAAGACTAGCTCCAAGGTTATCATATCTTTTGGTTTTGTTTAAAAAGTCATAATATTTCAAGTACAAAGATTTGGACAAAAAATATCATGAAAGTAAATACTGCATGGGTCAATGAAATCCCTTTGTATGTCATATTTAACCCATACAAAGCTAGTATGTAACCTCTAATTTGTGGTTTATGTAATCAATAGAAAACATTTTTTGAGTCTTGTCCCTCTCATTTTTTTCTTTGCAAAGTTTAGTTTAGTAATATATGTTGAAGTTATCCTCTATAATTAAAAATATTTACAGATAAAAATATTATCCAGAAGATGATAATACATCCAAAACAACAGATATATATAGGCAGAGATGTATGTGTTATATACCTTAGGTTGAAAGAGGTTAAGCTTTGATTCTTTTGGGGAATGGCTGATCTGTTTCTGTTTGGCATACAATAGGCACTTAAAGTGTATTTATCTTTTGAAAATGAAAGAAACAATTATTAAAAGCTATTTTCATGATTTATCATTTTAAACAGAATAATATTTATCTGAGAATGATATTAGCTTAGAATTTCACCTTGTCAAGATTTTGATTTAATATACAACTCCTGATGTACAAATATATTATTTATAAATTATTCATGTATACAAATAGAAACAAGTTTCTCTGAATCGGTTTAACTGCAAATATCCTTATGGAAATCACTGAGGCAAATAAGAAGAGAATGACAATCTAAAGCTTCCAAGAACCTGCAAGTAATGAGAAAAAGATAAAATGGGTACTATGAAAAGCAGAAGCATCTTAGGGATGCTGAGTTGGAGAAAGACAGACTGAAGGACTGTCCTCACCTGAAAAATACTACTTTCACTCTAAAATGTTTCGATTCCCATAGGTATACTCATGTGGATATATGGCAGAAACCAACGCAATATTGTAAAGCAATTATCATTCAATTAAAAACAAATAAAAAAAAGAATTCTTGAGTTTCTATCCTCATAGAACTGCTCTGAATAAAATTATGTACACAAGAAAAAATAAAATAAAATGTTTCAATTCCCTTTATTACCTTTTAAGTTAGAATTTCGGTTAGAGATGTCTGTTAACCACTGTCTTCTTTTTAAAGAATAATTTTAAATCAATTTTACTTTGTTCCAAATAGCTGTAAATCTCTGGACACTAGTTCAAATGAACTGCTTTGTTTCTGACCACAAGCTCAGCTAAGCCATATTCAAGTGGGTTTATTTAGAGCAAGAAGCATTTTCAGGCCTGGGGTAAGCTAAAGTGGATCATTCCAGTGTGTGAGTCCAGGTAACACAGGGGTAAAACATTGTGTGTTTAGACTTTCCTGGTGGTATAGTGGATAAGAATCATCCTGCCAATGCAGGGGACATGGGTTTGATCCCTAGTCCAGGAAGATTTCATATTCTGCAAGGCTACTAAGCCCATGGGCCACAACTACTGAGCTTGCATGCTGCAACTTCTGAAGCCTGTGTACCTAGAGCCTGTGCTCCCCAATAAGAGAAACACTCATAATGAGAAACCCATGGACAAAAATGAAGAGTAACTTCTGCTTGCACGTACTCCTGTGTACAGCAATGATGACCCAGAGGAGCCAACAATAAAAACAAACCAAAAAAAGTCTTGTGTTTGAATAAGTTTTCCCAAGTTGACAAGAAATGGGAAGAAATCTCTCCACTTCTCTCTCTTGGCACTGTCCAAACCTCTCCTCCATTGTGTAGAATCTTGATCATAGTGAAGCTCGATGTGATCATGGATTATTTTTATTTGTAAGTAATCCAAGGTTGCAATCATATTAACAGTGTTATTATCAGTGGTTTTAGTGCTGAAAAACCATCTTGTGCCTGCAAGCTGGTGCAAATGTTGCCGTCTAGTAGTTTCACTAGTTCTTATCCGGTACCTTATTCCCCTAGAGGTACCATTAGCATCCCAAGATTTTGTTTTGCTTGGAATCTATCAGTGCCTGTACCAGTGAAACTTGGAGTTCCCTCCTCATATCTGGAAGTCATTATAAAATTTGCAAATTGTTTTGACTGATTGAATACCAATGAGCAAAATTTTAAAGATGGGAAACATAGGGAATAAAGACAAAACACACACACACACAAATTTGAAATCAGGAGCTTAAAATTATGGTTTAATTTTGGGCTTCCCTTGTAGCTCAGTCAGTAAAGAATCTGCCTGCAATGCAGGAGACCTGGGTTCATTCCCTGAGTTGGGAAGATTTCCCCTGGAGAAGGAAATGGCAACCCATACAGTATTCTTGCCTGGAAAATCCCATGGACAGAGGAGCCTGGCAGGCTACAGTCCATGGGGTCACAAGAGTCAGACACAATTTAGCAACTAAACTACCACCAATTATCTTCTTAGATGCCCCATGTTTGTGCTTATTCCCCTGTAGAGTACAAGTTGAAATACAACAAATGGAAAACTGAGGATTAAAAAGGGTGACTAATTTGCCTTCATTCAAGGCCCTAATGATGTAGTCAGGAAGAGAACTGGCACCCTTTCTCCACATTTTGGGCATTGAAAAGATTGAATTCACAGCATGTGGTATCGTGGGGCTCTTGCAAGTGCTAAATATCCCTGCCTCATTGATGTCTTCATCTTGCTACTTGCTTTGGTCCCTGGAACAGGGGTGGGATGGGGTGAGAGGTGGGAGGGAGGTTCAAGATGGAGGAGACATATGTATACCTATGATGGATTCATGCTTATATATGACAGAAATCAACACAATATTGTATAACAATTATCCTCCAATTAGAAATATTTTTTAAAACAATGAGGTTATATCAGCTTTGTGTCTAGACCTTAAGAAGCATGCATTTTCCCTCTGCTCCTGGGAGCAGGGTTTCTCTGACATGGCGGGAGAACATATTTGAGATGGTCACAGCCTCTCCAGGGGGACCTCAAGATGTTACATATGGAACACCTGTCCTATGTGACACTCAGACCTGTGAGCATAAGTCCTGAGCATTGCATGCCACTGAGTTTGGCAACAGGCAGCATAGCATTATTATGACAATCGTTGATAAAATTCAAATCAAATATCAACGACATTCAAAAATTCAGTTGGATGATGCGGAAGTAAACACAATGATCAACAATGGTCCTCCTTTCAATTGCAATTTGTTTGGCAATGTGAATAAAGAGGCACACAAGAGGATGAGGAAAATACAGAGAAACATCAGTTCTGTTATGGCCCAACTAATTTTCTATCTTCTGAAGCATAAATGGAAGCAGTCCGAGCAGACAATTAAGCAACTGCTCAGGAAGTACCTTTCTTTACTCTCACATGTTCCTTACTTGAACCTAATCTGGGTTTATTCCTAGTCCGTCCCAACTCAGTTCCAATTATTGGTAGCATAACCCTGACTCTCAGGCTGCTTTTGCCCCCTTCAAATATGATGCTTGGATCTTCCTGCAATTTAGAGAGTAGTTTCCCCCAATGGTCATCATTCTGTCTCCGCTCTTCTTGTTTCAATGCTCTCACTCATGCATTACTTTGAAGTTCTGCATAAAACTCTGGAGAAACTATTTCCATGGCCGATCACTGGCTGTCACCTGCCACAGCCTCCACCCATAGGTGATGTAAGAATTAAGCTTTATATATGTATATATGTATCTGTGATGGAGGTGGTATCCTGCGCTTCAGGCAGATTGTTTACCAACTGAGTCACCAGGGAAGCCACTGTATATGCACACATATGTAAATACATATGATTTATAAAACAATATGATTAAATAAAATGATATAAATTATTAGTGTGCATTACATTATATTATATATAACATTCCATTCAATTATTTCTTAAATCTATGCTGTAAACATCATGGGGAGATATCCTAATTATATGAAATTCAATATACTTTCACTGTCCCAAGGGGGCTCATAACATTTAGGGAAGAAGGTTATATACACAATTAAAAGAAATGCAAGTCAAAATGAGTTTAGGGTCAAAATATAGCAATTAATAAAATGGTAGGAAAGTCCAGAAGAAGAAACCATGAATTCTGTCCAAGATTCCTGAAAAATGTTTCACATAAATTGTTTATGTTCATGAAAATAGAAATGATACCATTTGACTGGAGGCTTTGTGTTGTGGGAACTTAAGCAAATGCTACCACCAAAGAAAAAGATATGAATAACAGACACAAGGAAAGGAATCCAATTCTCCCTACAGCATCATTAGGGAGCAACTGTTTGAAATAATGAGATTTCTGTACACACTAAAGATACGTTATTTCACTGATGGTATTTAAAGCATTTTGAGCTTAAAAATAAGAAGAAGGAGCCACCAAAGTTTTAAGGACAAATGGTTACAGTGATCACACCCAAACATTTCATTTTATGATCAAAACATCAAAATGTTGATTTAGGAAAAAAAATTCTGAAAACCAAAGTCTTTCACATTATCTTTCTTTCTAAAAAGAATGTAATTTATAAGGAAACATTTAGACAGAAAGAAAAACAATGTCCTCCATATCACAAAATAATGTTAGGCATTCATCAAAGTCAATCTTGGTCTTACCACGTGCTGGTCTGGATCATTAAATCAGAACATATGTCTAATAGTGTGATTAAGAGCTAGTCAGTGACATTAGAAATTAACATTTTTATAATGTTGTTCAACATTCTTTTCTCCCTGCCTATTTAATTGAAGCGAGCCCCAAAAGGAGGGGGGTGCAGAAAAGATTAATGATACCACCTCTCAAAACAAATGATAAAAGTCATTTTGCTGAGGTCATTTCAACCTAAACTGAACAAACCTCTTTAGAATGTGCCATAGGGATCCTTCATGTTGAGGCAAAGAGGTAGACAAAATGATTCATTTAAATGATTCTATCTGCATTGTTTTAATTTTGTGGAAGAATATAATGACTCGGCATTTTGATAGTATATTTTATTGGGAGAGTTGTAATGAGGAATCCTAGCAAGGTTAAATGACTTGTTCAAAGTCACATAGTCACTGAAGGCAAATCTGGATGCAAGGCTCTGAGTCCCTGAAACCCTCATGTCCCGAACAACTATCCTCCCAAAAACTCAAAGACCTTCTGACTTTTTAATGTGCTAAAAACATATGAAGATAATGTGAGTCTTTCAGGGAAAAATGTCAGCTAGTGAAAATGGCAATTGTTATAAATTAATAAGAACTGATAGTACTAAATGAACACTGTATTATGGCAATGTGACCTTTAGTTTGTTACACAATTTCTCTGATAGGACAAACTTGAAAGCAGTAGTTTCTAGAAGTGGGGTGACAAGAATGGTGGGGGATTTCTGTAAACACATCAAACGAATGTGAGAAGAAAGAAACCGTCATTGTGTTAAGACCCAAAGATTTGGGGAGAAGCTTATTTATTACTATAGTATGAATTAACCAATAATGATCAACATACTAAATAATTAATGAATGGGAAACAAATTTAGAAAATAAGATAATGTCTACACATGCTCAGAAAGAGAGAATTGCAAGAAAAAAAGAATCTGTGTATTAAGGCTCATGAAGCTTCCCTTGTGGCTCAGTTGCTAAAGAATCTGCCTGCAGTGAGGGAAACCTGGGTTTGATCCCTGGGTTATATGGGTGCAATAAAGGACAGAAATGGCATACACCTAACAGAAGCAGAAGATATTAAGAAGAGGTGGCAAGAATACACAGAAGAACTATACAAGATAACAATAATGGTGTGATAACTCATCTAGAGCCAGACATCCTAGAATGTGAAGTCAAGTGGGCTTTAGGAAGAATCACTACAAAAAAAGGTAGTCTAGGTGATGGAATTCGAGTTGAGCTATTTCAAATCCTAAAACATAGTGCTGTGAAAGGGCTGAACTCAATATGCCAGTAAATTTGGAATACTCAGCAGTGGCCAAAGGACTGGAAAAGGTCAGTTTTCATTCCAATCCCAAAGAAAGGCAATGCCAAAGAATGTTTAAACTACCATACAATTGCACTCATCTCACACACTAGTAAAGTAATGCTCAAAGTTCTCCAAGTCAGGCTTCAACAGTACATGAACCGTGAACTTCTAGATGTTCAAGCTGGATTTTAAAAAGACAGAGGAATCAGAGATCAAATTGCCCACGTCTGTTGAATCATCAAAAAAAGCAAGAAAGTTTCAGAAAAGCATCTATTTCTGCTTTATTGACTATGCTAAAGCCTTTGATTGTGTGGATCACAACAAACTGTGGAACATTCTTTCTTTTTTTTTCTTTTTTTTTTTTAATTTAATTTTATTTATTTTTATTTTTTAAATTTTAAAATCTTTAATTCTTACATGCATTCCCAAACATGAACCCCCCTCCCACCTCCCTCCCCACAACATCTCTCTGGGTCATCCCCATGCACCAGCCCCAAGCATGCTGCACCCTACGTCAGACATGGACTGGCGATTCAATTCTTACATGACAGTATACATGTTAGAATTCCCATTCTCCCAAATCATCCCACCCTCTCCCTCTCCCTCTGAGTCCAAAAGTCCGTTATACACATCTGTGTCTTTTTTCCTGTCTTGCATACAGGGTCGTCATTGCCATCTTCCTAAATTCCATATATATGTGTTAGTATACAGTATTGGTGTTTTTCTTTCTGGCTTACTTCACTCTGTATAATTGGCTCCAGTTTCATCCATCTCATCAGAACTGACTCAAATGAATTCTTTTTAACGGCTGAGTAATACTCCATTGTGTATATGTACCACAGCTTTCTTATCCATTCATCTGCTGATGGACATCTAGGTTGTTTCCATGTCCTGGCTATTATAAACAGTGCTGCAATGAACATTGGGGTACATGTGTCTCTTTCAATTCTGGTTTTCTCGGTGTGTATGCCCAGCAGTGGGATTGCTGGGTCATAAGGTAGTTCTATTTGCAATTTTTTAAGGAATCTCCACACTGTTCTCCATAGTGGCTGTACTAGTTTGCATTCCCACCAACAGTGTAGGAGGGTTCCCTTTTCTCCACACCCTCTCCAGCATTTATTGCTTGCAGATTTTTGGATCGCAGCCATTCTGACTGGTGTGAAGTGGTACCTCATTGTGGTTTTGATTTGCATTTCTCTAATAATGAGTGATGTTGAGCATCTTTTCATGTGTTTGTTAGCCATCCGTATGTCTTCTTTGGAGAAATGTCTACTTAGTTCTTTGGCCCATTTTTTTGATTGGGTCGTTTATTTTTCTGGAATTGAGCTGCATAAGTTGCTTGTATATTTTTGAGATTAATTGTTTGTCAGTTGCTTCATTTGCTATTATTTTCTCCCATTCAGAAGGCTGTCTTTTCACCTTGCTTATATTTTCCTTTGTTGTGCAGAAGCTTTTAATTTTAATTAGATCCTATTTGTTTATTTTTGCTTTTATTTCCAGAATTCTGGGAGGTGGATCATAGAGGATCCTGCTGTGATTTATGTCTGAGAGTGTTTTGCCTATGTTCTCCTCTAGGAGTTTTATAGTTTCTGGTCTTACATTTAGATCTTTAATCCATTTTGAGTTTATTTTTGTGTATGGTGTTAGAAAGTGATCTAGTTTCATTCTTTTACAAGTGGTTGACCAGTTTTCCCAGCACCACTTGTTAAAGAGATTGTCTTTACTCCATTGTATATTCTTGCCTCCTTTGTCAAAGATAAGATGTCCATATGTGTTTGGATTTATCTCTGGGCTTTCTATTTTGTTCCATTGATCTATATGTCTGTCTTTGTGCCAGTACCATACTGTCTTGATGACTGTGGCTTTGTAGTAGAGCCTGAAGTCAGGCAAGTTGATTCCTCCAGTTCCATTCTTCTTTCTCAAGATTGCTTTGGCTATTCGAGGTTTTTTGTATTTCCATACAAATCTTGAAATTATTTGTTCTAGTTCTGTGAAAAATGTGGCTGGTAGCTTGACAGGGATTGCATTGAATTTGTAAATTGCTTTGGGTAGTATACTCATTTTCACTATATTGATTCTTCCGATCCATGAACATGGTATATTTCTCCATCTATTAGTGTCCTCTTTGATTTCTTTCATCAGTGTTTTATAGTTTTCTATATATAGGTCTTTAGTTTCTTTAGGTAGATATATTCCTAAGTATTTTGTTCTTTTCGTTGCAATGGTGAATGGAATTGTTTCCTTAATTTCTTTTTCTACTTTCTCATTATTCGTGTATAGGAATGCAAGGGATTTCTGTGTGTTGATTTTATATCCTGCAACTTTACTATATTCATTGATTAGCTCTAGTAATTTTCTGGTGGAGTCTTTAGGGTTTTCCATGTAGAGGATCATGTCATCTGCAAACAGTGAGAGTTTTACTTCTTCTTTTCCAATTTGGATTCCTTTTATTTCTTTTTCTGCTCTGATTGCTGTGGCCAAAACTTCCAGAACTATGTTGAATAGTAGCGGTGAAAGTGGACACCCTTGTCTTGTTCCTGACTTTAGGGGAAATGCTTTCAATTTTTCACCATTGAGGATAATGTTTGCTGTGGGTTTGTCATATATAGCTTTTATTATGTTGAGGTATGTTCCTTCTATTCCTGCTTTCTGGAGAGTTTTTATCATAAATGGATGTTGAATTTTGTCAAAGGCCTTCTCTGCATCTATTGAGATAATCATATGGTTTTTATTTTTCAATTTGTTAATGTGGTGAATTACATTGATTGATTTGCAGATATTGAAGAATCCTTGCATCCCTGGGATAAAGCCCACTTGGTCATGGTGTATGATCTTTTTAATGTGTTGTTGGATTCTGATTGCTAGAATTTTGTTGAGGATTTTTGCATCTATGTTCATCAGTGATATTGGCCTGTAGTTTTCCTTTTTTGTGACATCTTTGTCAGGTTTTGGAACATTCTTAAAGAGATGGGAACACCAGATCACCTTACTTGCCTCCTGAGAAATCTGTATGCACGTCAAGAAGCAACAGTTAGAATCGGACATGGAACAACAGACTGGTTCCAAATTGGGAAGGGAGTATGTCAAGGCTGTATATTGTCACCCTGCTTATTTAACTTATACGTAGAGTACATCATGTGAAATGCCAGCCTGGAGGAAGCACAAGTTGGTATCAAGATTGTCAGGAGAAATATCAATAACCTCAGATATGCAGATGACATCGTCCTCATGGCAGAAAGTAAAGAACTAAAGAGCCTCTTGATGAAAGTGAAAGAGGAGAGTGAAAATGTTTGCTTAAAACTCAACATTCAGAAAACTAAGATCATGGCATCTGGTCCCATCTCTTCTTGGCAAATAGATGGGGAAAGAATGAAAACAGTGGCTGACTTTATTTTCTTGAGCTCCAAAATCACTGCAGATGGTGATTGCAGCCATGAAACTAAAAGACGTTTGCTCCTTGCAAGAAAAGCTATTACCAAACTAGACAGCATATTAAAAAGCAGAGACATTACTTTGCCAAGAAAGGTCTATCTAGCCAAAGCTATGGATTTTCCAGTAGTCATATATGGATGTAAGAGTTGGACTCTAAAGAAAGCTGAGTGCCAAAGAACTGATGCTTTCGAACTGTGGTGTTGGGGAAAAAGCTTGAGAGTCCCTTGGACTGCAAAGAGATCAAACCAGTCCATCCATAGGAAATCAGTCCTGAATATTCATTGGAAGGACTGGTGCTGAAGCTGAAACTCCAATACTTTGGCCGCCTGATGCCAAGAGCCAACTCATTGGAAAAGACCTTGATGCTGGGAAAGATTGAAGACAGGAGAAGAAGGGCAGAGGATGTAATGGTTGGATAGCATAACTGACTTGATGGACATGAGTTTGAGTAAGATCTGGGAGTTGGTGATGGATAGGGAAGCCTGGTGTGCTGCAGTCCATGGTGTCACAAAGAGTCGGACATAACTGAACTGCACTGAATTGAAGGCTCATGTGTCTATTTTTTATTAATAGTCCTAATTTTTAAGAAATCTAGCACCAATTGAGCATTTAACTATTCCAGGAAGTTATATTCACTTCCTATATCCTAGTTCAATCAACTATCTAATTTTGCAGATGAGGAAACAGAGCTATTAGACAGATGATGCATTACTTGTCCAAGGTCACACAGGAGTCAGTGACAGACCTTTGCCAAAGCCACAGTGTTCTCTTGTAGGTGATTACAATATGCTCTTGTTCCATCCCATAAAAGGTATTCTTATAGCATGAAACAGGGTCTTCAACAGTCTCCATCAGATAATTTATCCCTCTGATTAAAAATCCTCTAGTATTCTCATACATGTTCTTTCAGGTTTACTGTCTCTACCCAAATCTAGCTTCTCATGGGTTTTTACAGTGGCTGATCATGTTCTGTCATGTTCTGAAATTTGATCCTGAAATTAAATCTCATCTCTTCCCAGTTGACCTTATTTAAAATACTGAGAAGTCACTCCATCATTTTCTCAGGTGTACTTACGACCACTTGAAATCATACTTTTGTTTGTTTGTTGTTCATTTGTTTAACATGGTCTTCATATGTCATTCAGTTCAGTTCAGTTCAGTTACTCAGTCATGTCTGACTGTTTGTGACCCCAGGAACCACAGCACACCAGGCCTCCCTGTCCATCACCAACACCTGGAGTTCACACAGACTCATGTCCATCAAGTCAGTGATGCCATCCAGCCATCTCATCCTCTATCGTCCCCTTTTCCTCCTGCCCCCAATCCCTCCCAGCATCAGAATCTCTTCCAATCAGTCAACTCTTTGCATGAGGTGGCCAAAGTACTGGAGTTTCAACTTTAGCATCATTCCTTCCAAAGAAATCACAGGGCTGATCTCCTTCAGAATGGACTGGTTGGATCTCCTTGCAGTCCAAAGGACTCTCAAGAGTCTTCTCCAACACCACAGTTCAAAAGCATCAATTCTTCGGCACTCAGCTTTCTTCACAGTCTAACTCTCACATCCATACATGATTGTGGAAAGGGCTTTTAAGTCTTGTTCACTACTATATCTTCATCATGTAGAATGTTCCTGATTTGTGCAAAGAATTAAATAAATATTTGATGAATCAAAAAATAACTAAATGCTATTAATAAAAAAGAAAAGAAACATCAGTATAGAAGGATTTCACACAAATCATATAATTTTTTTTCAGAAACACATATGATTATGCTGCACTTAGTCTTTATAGAAATATATGCATCTTTGACACTTTATGCCATCATTGAAGACATCAAGCATTTTGTGTCATTTTAGTGATAGACCCAGAGCATGACCTCTATCATGCCTATAAATGTGCCAAATAAATGTGCCACAGAAAGAGATCACAGAACATAAAAGTGTCCATGTACCAGTTCATTTGTGTATTTAACAAAATGACATAAAATATCTGGACAAAACACTTGTCTGGTTAGAGTATAAAAATATAGAACAAATATAAACCTTGCCATTAGGATCCTCATAGTGTAGTAGATGAGAAAAAAAGTTAAAAATCACTCTTAATGCAAGTTAGAATAAAATAAATTTGAAGTAGAATTTTAAGCAACATATGAGAAGTCAAGAGAAAAAAAAAAAAGGCTCATGTTTAGTGAAGAGGACAGTTGTGGAGAAAACTCCAAATTCATCCCTATATTGAATACACTTGCCATTTCTGTTTTCCAACCAGCAAAATAAAGTTAGTTTTCCATACCATTAGCCTTCATAACCAGGTTCACACTGCTTGTCATTTAGCTCTCCTAATGCCGAAGAATTAATGCTTTTGAACTGTGGTGTTGGAGAAGACTCTTGAGAGTCCCTTGGACTGCAAGGAGATCCAATCAGTCCATTCTGAAGGAGATCAGCCCTGGGATTTCTTTGGAAGGAATGATGCTGAAGCTGAATCTCCAGTACTTTGGCCACCTCATGTGAAGAGTTGACTCATTAGAAAAGACTCTGATGCTGGGAAGGGTTGGGGGCAGGAGGAGAAGGGGATGACAGAGGATGAGATGGCTGGATGGCATCACTGACACGATGGACGTGAGTCTGAGTGAACTCCGGGAGTTAGTGATGGACAGAGAGCCTGGTGTGCTGCGATTCATGGGGTCGCAAAGAGTCAGACACAACTGAGTGAATGAACTGAACTGAACTGAACTGAACTGAACACCTCTGTGAAGTTTTTCATTTTTATTTTACAGAAAAATTGAAGTTAATAAAGGATTAGTACATTTTTCAAGATCACACAGATAGGAAGATGAATTTAGATCTTTCAGGTCAAACTCCAATACTGTTTATTGTATGTTATAAAACCTATTCCTATGATAGACTGAAATAAAAACACATCATAAGTCTTCACAAAAATTGTTCTTAAATTGAGATTATGAGTGTGCATCAAATAATTATTGGTAAAACTACAGGGTATTATTTCATATGTATTTCCATTATCTTAGGACTATTTCAAACTGCATTGTTCTCCTATTTATTATTTACCTAACAATCAAACAAAAATGCCTGCAAACACAGGTATTCTAATGATTAACATTGTTTCCAGGACTGATTTACCCAAACTCCTATAATTTTGCTTAATAACTACCTAAGGAAGTGACAGACCAATCTTATAACCAGGAACCTACTGAGATTTC
This sequence comes from Capra hircus, assembly GCF_001704415.2. Taxonomy (NCBI): domain Eukaryota; kingdom Metazoa; phylum Chordata; class Mammalia; order Artiodactyla; family Bovidae; genus Capra; species Capra hircus. The sequence continues at coordinate 13,366 of NW_017189753.1, read as the reverse complement.
TCTCTAGAAATCTTAGTTTCTCATAATGTATTTGCTGTCTGACTTTAATCAGAATAATCTGGTGTGCTTCTAAGATTATAGATTCACTGCAGCTTTTCCCAGATACTCATAGAGTGAAGTCCCAAATTCTCTGTTTCTATCATACTCATAAAGTGATGCTGAACTACTACACACTAAAATTTTAGAATCACTAGTTACAAGGTTCATATTCAAACTGCTAAAATAACCCTTTTATTTTTGAAAAAAAATATTGTATTTAATGACACTACAGATTGTTAGTACTAGTAAGGTTAGCTTTAGATTTAATTCCATTACAGAAACACACGCAGTAGGTTGTATTTGTTCCAGCTAACAAAAGATATCATGATAGGAGAAAATGAATAAAATACATAACAGAAATTAAGCTTAACTTGTAACTGAGAAAAAAGTCACTGAAATTTTTATGAACTAATTCTCATATTTTGTCTTTGTCTAATAGAAAAATGGTTAGTGTACGTGTGATTCTGCTAATGGTCTCTTGAATCCCCTAGAAGCTTCTCAGAGAATCATCTCCAGTTTCTCTAGCCCCTCAGAGAAGTATCTCCCACAGTTATCCATCCTTCTCTAGCCCCCATCTCCATCCCATTCAGTTCTTTTTATTTAGCAAGTTCTGTTTCACACTTTGGAAAATTAGGGAGGGTCAGTTCAAACTCTCTTAATTTTCTTCTACTCTGTCTCACAAAGAAGAAGAAGAAGAAAAAAAATGGCCCTTTCAACTTCCTATGTCAAATGTCTCCCATGCTCACTTTTCATCTGCTTTGATGAAAAGATGATGAAACTAGTCCTCTATCTATTCTATTCCTTTATATGTCTACTCATTGATCTTTCCACTCATCCATCCCCTTAACTATTTTCACCAGAATCCTTCCCACTCACAACTCTTTTATGGGCCTGAACCTTGGAGATATGAAACATTTTTCTTTGTCTTTCTTCATAGATATTTCATCTATTACTTATACATGAATGTCTAAAAAGTCTAGATTTCCCAGACCTTCATTCTTTTCTGGATTCTTTGGTGGACACAGCAGTTCCATCAGTATGTTCCAGTATTTCTTACAAAGAATGAAGAGTATTTATTACTTGTTATCCTATGTGTATATATGTAAAATATGCACAAAGTATTCACATATTCATATTCCCCAATAGCTCCTGATCTTTTATGAAATAAGGCACTCAATAAATCAATAATTGTGTGTTAAATAAAGTGAGAAAGAAGTAAATGTTGTGTTGCTAATCAAAATGCCATTGTGATCAGTCATGTTGATAAACCACCTCTAAATCTTTGTTACTGTTTAACAAGGCAACAACTAACCCACTGAGGTTTATAGCATGAATCTTTCAACCATATTATAAACTCTTTCTGAGGATGACATATTTTGTGGGACTTCTTGTGTGAAAAATTTGTAACAGAATGCTGATGATGTAAGGCACTTTATCATTTTCTATTGTTTAATCAACTAAAACAAATTCCATGTAAACTTCAGAAAGTTAGAAATAAACAAAGATAAGAAGATAAAGAAAATGAAAGACCTAACCTGAACCTTTTATGCAAATGTCTACATGAGCAAGTTTTTCAAATTATAATGTCAGCAAATTCATCAAAGAGAACATGAAGGAGACAAAGTGAGCTTGCTTTGCACAGTGCTAATGAACCAACAACAAACCCCTATTCATTTATTTCTGTACATAACTGATGGTTGTAAGTCTCATATTCATTAGGGGCCTGAACAAGACACAGACAGAAAGTTGATGGAGCTCACAGATCACACCCATTAGGAAGGGTTGGAAACAGTGCAAGGCATCCGCAGAAGAAGAGTGGGCACAGAGCAGCTCTTGCAATGAATAAAATATGAAGAACTTGGCAATTACACAGACCAGAGAGAAGTGGCCAGAGGATCATCAGCATAATGATAGCAATAAAAACAGGATTTCATGCTTGTATCTCCTATTTCACATCCCCAAATCTGAATAATATTTATTAACCACTCTCCTGTTTATGGTTTTTTGCAGGGTACATAACAAAAAATAAAGCAAGGCTATGAGTTTCCTGCCTTCAAGATTTTCTTTTTTCTGTTTCATGAGTGCCCATAAAGGTCATTTAATTATTCTGAAAGATATTCTACAATCAGAAAATATATGAAAGTGGTAATTTCAGTTTGTGAATAGGAATATGCCATTTAAGAATGCTTTGTATTTTAAACATTAGATAAAATGACCAGTTGAAAACATTGATTAACCATTTTGTCCATACATTTCTAAATAAGAAGTGAAAAGAAATTAGCTAGTGTTTACTTAGGACTTACAATGTACCAGTTGTTATGTTTCTTCATCATAAAAGGTGGAAAGCAACCAATGATATTGCAAGAGGTTGACAGTTATCTACCTAAGGGCAGGGATAATAATTAGTAATCATTATTTATCCAGCAAATACTAGACATTAAGCAATTCTTTAAATAACAATTGAATATGTATTTATTACACATACATCTTATATTATACATTTTTTGGATTTCCCAGAGTGTTCATTGGTAAAGAATTTGACTACCAATGCAAGAGATGCAAGAGATACAGGAAGATCCCCTGGAGTAAGAAATGGCAACCCACTCCAGCATTCTTACCTGGAAAATTCCATAGAGGAGCCTGGTGGACTACAGTCCAGGGATCACAAAGAGTCAGACATGGCTGAGCAACTTGAGCACACTCATAATTCTATATTTATGTTTGTAGATATATATGGCTATACACACACAGTATTTAGTACACTATCCTATTTAAAATATATTGCAGTATAAACACTCTTAAAGATAATTCCAATATTATTAATTACCCCAAAGATTAATTATTTTACCTAAGATTTGAGACAGGAGCATTATCAAGAAATGCGTTGCTGTATTGCTCCCAGCCAAGCACATATTTCATCAGCTGACATGATGTGGGGCTTCATCTTCAAGAATCACTTTGTTGCTATCAGGAGGAAAAGCTAAGTGATTGGAATAAAATGTGATACACTACATCTAGACACAACTCCAGTGCTGGCAGACCTCCTCCTTGTCTCCTATCAGTATGCACCATTAATGGAGGTGACTTCTAGGATCTCAGTCAATAGGAACAAGTCAATTAAGGGCCCTTTCAGTTGATAGCTAATGCACTGTTGGCTGCTCTTTGAAGTCTAGAATCAAATTAAAGAAATGAGTATATTACTGAGGGGGAAGTAAATACTTCCAAGGGTTAGCAGGTTTCTAGGAGTGATTAAAGCAAGACCTAAGACCCAGGCCTCATTTTTGGTTATACGGAATATATTACAAAATAGAGGATATTGTCATATCCAAAGTATATCTAACGATTCTGGAATTGTGAATAACAACTATTTCAATTGCTGTGTATAACAAGTCATGCCATTGTTTTATGTACCGCAGAAACTGAAAATCTACTACCAGTTCAACTAAGTGAGTGAAGTGAGTGAGTGAAAGTCATTCAGTCATGTCTGACTCTTTGTGACCCCATGGACTATGCAGTCCATGGAATTCTCCAGGCCCGAATACTGGAGTGAGTAGCCTTTTCCTTCTCTGGGGGATATTCTCAATCCAGGAATCAAACCCAGGTCTCCCGCATCACAGGCAGATTCTTTACCAGCTGAGCCACAAGGGAAGCTCAAGAATACTGGAGTGGGTGCCTATCCCTTCTCCAGTGGATCTTTCTGACCCAAGAATCAAACCAGGGTCTCCTGCATTGCAGGCGGATCCTTTACCAACTGAGCTATCAGGGAACCGGAGTTCAACTAAAATCCATCATTAATTATAATATTTACTCAAATTCCAGAGATACTAAAAACGTACAGTGAATGCTGGTTTTGATTATGTCTACATATAGTCAAGCCTCCCATGACTCATTTCACCTGCAATTAACCCTCCTTTTTATTTAGTCAAGAAAATTATCTAGTATTTATTTACTTATGCTTGTTGTACATATAAGAAAGATAAAGAATGTCTCCAGCAGAAAACAATGACAGAAAATCCATCAAGCTTCTAACAGATTTCTTATGAACAATAACCACTGTTTACCTTAAATTAGACATGTAATACCAATATTTTGAAAGATATCTAAACACCAGAGTTATCAAATAAGAAAAGCATAATACATGTGGTAATTTCAAAAGAGGGTCTGAAAAGTCTCCAACACTCCCCTTCCTTTAAATCAGGGTGGGCTTGTGCCTACTGCAACCAAGAAGGCAGGACAGAAGTGACACCAAGTGACTTGGCAGACAAGGTCCCAAAAAGCCCTGTCCAGTAGTTGCTGGACTATGATTTCATGAGAGACCCTTGCTCCTTACATCCTAGAGTACCCTTATCCTGACTGCATACCAAAGAAGTGAGGAGCCCATGCACTAGTCTGAGAATGTCTTTTGGATGGATAAAAGAAAATAACTGTTATAAACAGGATTATCATTTGGTTTAGTTGAAAAATTAGATTACAAAGAACTATTCAACTATCTTTTGGGGGAGTTACTAGATTCCCCAGATTTCATTTAGAAGATTCAAAAGGACTTCAGTTCAGTTCAGTTCAGTTCAGTTCAGTTCAGTTGCTCAGTCGTGTCCGACTCTTTGCAAGCCCATGTTTCACAACAGGCCAGGCCTCCCTCCCCATCACCATCTCCCAGAGTTCACTCAAACTCCCATCCATTGAGTCAGTGATGCCCTCCAGCCATCTCATCCTCTGTCGTCCCCTTCTCCTCCTGCCCACAATCCCTCCCAGCATCAGAGTCTTTTCTAATGAGTCAACTCTTAGAGGTGGCCAAAGTACTGGAGTTTCAGCTTTAGCATCATTCCTTCCAATGAACACCCAGGACTGATCTCCTTCAGAATGGACTGGTTGGATCTCCTTGCAGTCCAAGGGACTCTCAAGAGTCTTCTCCAACACCACACTTCAAAAGGATCAATTCTTCGGTGCTCATCTTTCTTCACAGTCCAACTCTCACATCCATACATGACCACTGGAAAAACCATAGCCTTGACTAGACAGACCTTTGTTGACAAAGTAATGTCTCTGCTTTTGAATATGCTGTCTAGGTTGGCCATAACTTTTCTTCCAAGGAGTAAACGTCTTTTAATTTCATGGCTGCAATCACCATCTGCAGTGATTTGGGAGCCCAAAAAAATAGTCTGACACTGTTTCCACTGTTTCCCCATCTGTTTCCCATGAAGTGCTGGGCCAGATGCCATGATCTTTGTTTTCTGAATGTTGAGCTTTAAGCCAACTTTTTCACTCTTCTCTTTCACTTTCATCAAGAGGCTTTTTAGTTCCTCTTCACATTCTGCCATAAGGGTGGTGTCATCTGCATATTTTACAATGATCTTAAAGTTTTTAATTTAGTATTTATATGCCTCATATTTTACTAAAAATGTCACCTCTTTCATGAAGCTTTCTTCAATTAGCTATAGATAGCTCCTACTCCTTTAGAAGTTTTGTGATAGCAAACAAGTGTCTGTAATAAAATTCTGTATTCTAAAGATAATTTTAAGAATCCTTAGAGAAGAAGTAATATTATTTATCTCTCTTTATTTCTCTGATTTCAGATGGTTTTCAAAAAGTACATGATCAATTAATTCATAATAAAATATAGATTAGAATTATCTTCTTGAGGACAGAAAATGAAATGATAGAAACAAATTATCTTAAATTCTACTCAATATTTTGCAATGACCTCTATAGGAAAAGAATCCCCAAAAAAGTATATATATATCTATATATCTATAAATATATATATATATCTTCTTTACTTTTCTGTACTTTGCTGAAATTAACACAACATTGTAAATCAAAACTCTATTCCAATAAAGTTGTTTTCTTTAAAGAAAAACAAGTAAATTCTATTTGGCAGTAAAAGTACCAAAAAGAAAGATATCATTAGTTCTACATATCTTACAAAAATAATTCCAATCCTCAAGTGAGATAGAAATATTTTTGAACATTGAGTTTTGAATTAATTTTCCATATGAGATTCTTTACGGGAGAACACAAATGAATCTACAGAAGAATGCACTCAATAGCACACCCACCAAAAAGGCAATACATTGCATTTCACATGGAGCAATTTCTTGAAGGTCCTGTGTAAAAAGCCAAGGAACTAATGTTGATAAATCAAGGTATTACCAACAAGGATGAGCCCTAAAATGACTGGCTTGATGGAAAAGACTGAAATTAAGGAATGAGTGGATGGCATGGCTTTCCTCCAGCCCTCTCATTCCCTAATATTCCTTTTTTCAGCTGGTCTTTGGGTGATTGCTTGAGAGAAGACTCTTTGAGGATACACTCTTAATAAGGGCTTGTGGTGTGTGGTGTGGCTTGGAATTTGGCTTGGATGTTTTAGCGAAGAGCTGTGCTGTGCAAAGTCTCTTCAATCATGTCTGACTTTTTGCTACCCTATGGACAGTAGCCCACCAGGCTCCCCTGTCCATGGGATTCTCCATGCAAGAATACTGGAGTGGGATGACATTTCCTACTCCAGGGTATCTTCCTGGCCCAGGGACTGAACCCATGTCACTTAAGTCTCCTGCATTGGCAAGGCATGTTCTTTATCTCTAGTGCCACCTGGGAAGCCCTGGGTGTCTCAGATGGTAAAGAGTGAGCCTGCAGTGCAGGTGACCTGGGTTCGATCCATGGGTCAGGAAGATTACCTGGAGAAGGGAATGGCAACCCACTACAGTATTCTTGCCTGGAAAATACCATGGATGGAAGAATCTGTCTGACTATAGTCCATGGGGTCACAAAGGGTTGGACATGAATTAGCAACTAACAGTTTCACTTTAGAGGAGAGTTGAGATAATAATTCCACATCTATCCTATATAGCCAAATGGGGGAAAGGAAGGAGAGAAGGAATAAGTTGGCCTTTTCAGCTCTATTTGCACACTCTGCTTTCCCTTACTGTTCTTTACTGTTCAGATGATTTGAGCATAGCTGGCACTCAGAAAATATTAATTGATGGTGATATGCAATTGTTGTTAGTTCTTTGCTACTGGTGTAGGATGGATTGTGTCCTCCTGAAATCCTATGTTGAAGTGCCAAATCTGAATACCTCAGGATGTCTTCATATTTTCAGACATGGTCTTTCAAGAGCTAATGAAGTTACTATGAGGCTTTTAGGGTAGGGGCCTAATCCAATGTAGCTGGTGTCCTTATAAGTTCTCTTCTTTTAAAAAGACACAGGGGATGTGTATCCACAGATGGAAGACCGCATGGGGACACAGCAGGGAGGTGGGCGCCTACATGCCAAGAGAGATGAAAAAGTACCCATTTCTATATCTCCATCTTGGACATCTAGTCTTGAGATCTGTGAGAGAATAAACTTCGGTTTTTAAACCACTCAATCTGCAGTATTTTGGCAGAGCAGCCCTAGTAAACACAATCAGTACCATTTAGGATCCTCACTGAATTTTGAGAGTTTTGGATGCTAAAATTCCTAACACACTGAAGAAAAGCTCTAATGACCCTGAATGACCAAAGGGGATAGTGGTATTCATGAAAGGAAATAGGGCAAGACAAATTCAATTTGTCAGCTTGTTTTTTTAAAAACTGCTTACTTTGATGTCTTCTGTGATTTTTGCTATGGTTTTGATTTAGTTTGTTTGTCTGTTTCTTGCACCTTTCATTTGAGTCTTACAGATAAACCAAATGGACATAGTTCCTTCTGGCAATTCTGACTACTGAGATTTGCTCTCCACCCAGGGTGAACAGAAAATTAGGCAGAGCAACAGTGAGTGTTGAAAGATACTTTTTTTCCTTCTACCAGATGAACAGGATCTGCCATCTTCACACATGGGGAAATATGTTGACTTTGGGAAAACATGGAAATGGAAGCAGACAAATGTTTCACAGAGGATGGAACAGCATTATTTTTGTTGGTAGTGAAGAAAACAATTTTTGCCACCTTAAAATATATCAAAGAAGAAAAGAAAATAAGGGTTTAGAAATTACATTCTCAATATTATCTGGTAAAATATAAACTTATAACTTGCTTTCCAAGAAATTTAGCATTCTATTGTCATACCTAAAAGAACATAGACACACTCTTTGCAACCTGTGGACTGTAGCCCACCAGGATCCTCTGTCCATAGAATTCTCCAGACAAAAATACTGGAGTGAGTAGCCATTCCCTTCTCTGAGGATCTTTCCAAGCCAGGCATCAAACCTGATTCTCCATGACAGGCAGATTCTTTGCCCTCTGAGCCACCAGGCAAGCCCCACAAAAAAATGATAGATTGTGTCATTTGGGGGGAAAATACAATGAATATATTTTGCTGTAGCAAATTGATTTAAAGTTGTCATTTTAATTTCTGAATGTTATTGTGTTTTGTATTTTCCAATTTCCTAGTAAGACTTGTTCAGGGAGAATGAACTTGGCTCTTCGCTCTACTTTTTCTCTATGTCCCTTTGCTCTATGTCTTTACAGAAAGTAGCTCTAATTGGAGTAGGGTCCCCTAAAAATTTAAAATACATTTTAAAAATATATCTTCTGGGTCACTTAAAAATTGGGGATTGGAAAAAAGAAGCTGTTCTCTAAAATACCATCAGCTGCTAGGTTATTCTTCATGTCATCAATTACACTGTAAACTCATTGGAGCAGGAGGATTGGGAGAAACAAGCACATGTGATTCCAGCTTCCTGGGGAAATAACACATGTTTTCAGAAAATATTCAAAAAAGAAAACCATTAGGGCTATCAACAGCTTGAGTGACAATATTTAACACTAAGTTAAAATACTTTCACACTTCACTAAAATGCTTCAGATACACACTATGAACACAATTCATAAGTTAGTCAACATAAGACATTTTAGGAAGTGCAAAGGCCATGCTCTCAGATGGAGTGCAAGCCCAGTTTTGGGGGCTGGCCTTGAATATATTGTCAACATGAGGATGAGTTCACTCTGGGATCATGGAGGAACAGAGGCAGCACTAAATTCACAGATAATCTGAATTCAGCTTCGAATTAAGCATCTCACTACCCCCTTCATCAACATGGCCCATCTGTGTATCTGCAATTCCTCATTTATCCCTGAAAAAAATCTCACTTGTCCAAGACATCACCTTTTTTTCTTTATCCATGAGTTCTTCTCAAATAAATCATCTGTTTCAAGCAGTGAAAACTACAAGCAGTCTCCCAACATAATTCTGACCTCTGGACTTTTGCTTCCATGACCAACCTCATTTTTGCCTTTGAAAAATCTCAGCTGTAAGCTCTTGGCAGGAACAAACTTTCTAGAGGAACAATGGCAGTATTTTCTAAAGTTTTACAACTCTAAAGATCTTTTTTTAAAAGTTCATTTTATTGAAGTATAGTCGATTTAAAATGTTGTGCTAGTTTCTGCAGTACAGCAAAGTGACTCAGTTTTATATATATATTTATATATATATGTGTATATATATATATATACACACACATACACGTATATAGTTCTCTGTGTTACACAGTGGAACCTTATTGTTCATTCAATTAAGATCTTTTAAATGACTTTTAAATCCTTTTAAAATCTTTTAAATACTTTTTTGAAAAAAAAAAGTATTCATCATAGTAGTATTCAGAGGGGAGAAAATGAGATATAATCTAAATTCCCTCAATAAAGGGATGATTAAAAAATTATCACACAATCACATAAGGAACCATCATGGAGCCATGGAAAATCACCTTAGGCAAAGGGTTTTCCAATGAACATTGGGAAGCATATATCTTTTCAAGTTATGGTTTTCTTGAGTAAATGACCAGGAATAAGTTTACAGAATATTACTCAGCAATAAAAAAGAAAGAAAAGATGACATCTGCAGCAAAATGGATAGACCTAGAGTGTCATACTAAGTTGAAGTCAGAGAAGGACAAATATCATATGATATTGCTTATATGTGGTATCTAAAAAAAAATGGTACAAATGAACTTATTTATAAAACAGAAATAGAATACAGATGTAAAAAACAATTTTATGGAGGGGATAGATAAATTGGAAGATTGGAATTGAATTATACATGCAACTATATGTAAAATAGATGACAAATAAGGACCTACTGCATAGCTCAAGAAACTACTCAATATTCTGTAATGACATATATGGAAAAAAGAATCTAAAAAATAGTATATATATGTATACATATAACTGATTCACTGTGCTGTACACCTAAAACTAGCACAACATTTTAAGGGGGCGGTCCTAAGATGGCGGAGGAATAGGACGTGGAGACCACTTTCTCCCCCACAAATTCTTCAAAAGAACATTTAAACGCTGAGTAAATTCCACAAAACAACTTCTGAATGCTGGCAGAGGACATCAGGCACCTAGAAAAGCAGCCCATTGTCTTCAAAAGGAGGTAGGTGAAAATATAAAAGACAGAAAAAGAGGCAAAAGAGGTAGGGACAGAATTCCATCCCTGGAAAGGAGTCTTAAAAAGAGAGAAGTTTCCAAACAGCAGGAAACACTCTTACTGCTGAGTCTGTGGCGAGCCTTGGAAGCACAGGCAATATAACAGGGAGGAAAAATAAATAAATAATTAAAACCCACAGATTACGAGCCCAACGGTAACTCCCCCAGTGGAGAAGCAGTGCAGAAGCCTGCATCCACCACTAGCAAGCGGGGGCTGGGCAGGGAAGCACCGGCTGCATTGCTTAGAGTCAGGATCTGGCTTGAATGCCCTGAGGGCAATCTGAGCGAACTAACTGGGCCAGCAAACCAGACTATGGGATAGCTACCACAGGAAAAGCCCTAAGACACCACCAGGCCAGCACACAGAACAAAGTACTGAATAGAACTAGCCGGCTGCAGACCATCACCCTCTGGTGACAGGCAGCCAGAGCCGGAAGGGGGCAGTCGCAGCCCCAGAGCAACATTATCGACCAAACTGCAAGCAGGCTTCTTTGCTAACTAAGACTTCTTGGGGTTCTGGACGGTCAATATACGCCTGAGAAGGTGCGCCGGTTGTACACCCAGACAACCGAGCAGCAGGCACGGGGGAGGCGATAAGTTGCAGCGACCATGCTCGCCAAACACCTCATCACCTGAGCTGCTCAGACCTGGGAAGGGCACAAAACGCAGGCCCAGCTGAATCTGCACCTCTGAGGACTACCTGAGTGCCTGAACCTGAATGGCTTAGGCCTGGGAGGTGCATGCAGCCCACGGCCAGCGTTGGACAGTTCCCGGTGGAGCAACCTAGAGCCTGAGCAGTGTGGGCAAGGAGGGTGCACGCGCTGTGAGCGGGGGCAGGCCCAGTGTGGCTGAGGTACTGCGAGCACACACCAGTGTTATTTGTTTGCAGCATCCCTCCCTCCCCACAGCGTGACTGAACAAGTGAGGCTAAAAAAGGTGTCCACCACTGCCCCCTTTGTGTCAGGGTGGATATCAGACACTGAAGAGACCAGCAAATAGAAGAAGCTAAAACAGAGGGAACCGCCTTGGAAGTGACAGGTGCAATAGATTAACACCCTGTTGTTAGTACCAACTACATAGGAAGAGGCCTATAGATCTTAAGAAATATAAGCCGGACCAAGGAAATATCCGAAAATGAACTGACCCACAATACCCACAACACCAGAGAAAGTCCTAGATATATTTTTATTATTTTTATGATTATTCTTTTATTTATTTATTTATTTATTTTAATTTTTAATTCCTCTATTACTCCTTTTTCACTTTTATAACCTACTATTACTTTGCAAAAAAAAAGACCCTTTTTTTAAAAAGCAAACTTCATATATATATATATATATATATATTTATAATTCTGTTACTTTTTTTTCTTTTTCCCTTTCTGTTTTTTTTTTTTTTTTCTTCTTTTCTTTAATATTGTATTTTTGAAATTCCAAACTCTACCCTAGATTTTTAGTCTTTGCTTTTTGGTATTTGTTATCAATTTTGTACCTTTAAGAACCCAATCTTCAGTACCCATTTTTACTTGGGAGTGAGATTACTGGCTTGACTGCTTTCTCCCCCTCTGGACTCTCCTTTTCCTCTACCGGGTTGCCTCTGTCTCCTCCCTACCCCCTTTCTTCTCTACCCAGCTCTGTGAATTTCTGTGTGTTCCAGATGGTGGAGAACACTTAGGGAACTGATTACTGGCTGGATCTATGTCTCTCCTTTTGATTCCCTCCTTTTATCCTCCTGGCCACCTCTGTCTCCTTCCTCCCTCTTCCCTTCTCTGTATAACTCCGTGAACATCTCTGAGTGGTCCAGCTGTGGATTGCACATAAGGAAGTGATTACTGGCTAGCTTGCTCTCTCCTCTATTGATTCCACCTCATCTCATTTGGGTTACCTCTAACTCCCTCTTCCTTCTTCACTTCTCCATGTAACTCTGTGAACCTCTTTGGGTGTCCCTCAGTGTGGAGAAACTTTTCATCTTTAACCTAGATGTTTTATCAATGGTGCTGTATAGAAGGAGAAGTCTTGAGACCGCAGTAAAAATAAGACTGAAAACCAGAAGCAGGAGGCTTAAGTCCAAATCCTGAGAACACCAGAGAACTCCTGACTCCAGGGAACATTAATTAACAGAAACTCATCAAACGCCTCCATACCTACATTGAAACCAAGCACCACCCTAGGCCAACAAGTTCCAGAGCAAGACATACCACGCATATTCTCCAGAAACACAGGAACACAGCCCTGAGCTCCAATATACAGGTTGCCAAAAGTTACTCTGAAACCATTGACATCTCATAACTCATTACTGGATACTTCATTGCACTCCAGAGAGAAGAAATCCAGCTCCAGCCACCACAACACCGATACAAGCTTTCCTAACCAAGAAACCTTGACAGGCCACCTGTACAACCCCACTCACAGCAAGGAAACTCCACAATAAGAGAACTCCACAAACTGCCAGAATACAGAAAGGCACCCAAACTCAGCAATATAAACAAGATGAAGAGACAGAGGAATACCCAGCAGGTAAAGGGAACAGGAGAAATGTCCACCAAACAAAACCAAAGAGGAAGAGATAGGGAATCTACCTGATAAAGAATTCCGAATAATGATAGTGAAAAGGATCCAAAATCTTGAAATCAAAATGGAATCACAGATAAATAGCCTGGAGACAGGGACTGAGAAGATGCAAGAAAGGTTAACAAGTACCTAGAAGAAATAAAAAAGAATCAATATATAATGAATAATGCAATAAATGAGAGCAAAACACTCTGGAGGCAACAAATAGTAGAATAACAGAGGCAGAAGATAGGATTAGTGAATTAGAAGATAGAATGGTAGAAATAAATGAAACAGAGAGGAAAAAGAAAAATGAATTAAAAGAAATGAGGACAATCTCAGAGACCTCCAGGACAGTGTTAAACACCCCAA